>NW_024870822.1:6697500-6910000 GCF_019054845.1 Dipodomys spectabilis | reverse complement strand
TAAACTCACTCCCCTTCACTATTTCATTTTGGAATGGAATTTCCCAAATACCAAAAGGAACATTCCCATAGCATACCTGCAGACCCTGCGTAAGATGAGAGTATCTCATGGCTTCTATTTGACCAGAGTAGCCTTCTTGTTGCAGTGAAAACCTGGGGCAGGTTTTAACCAATGTGGTATATAATGATGGTACTACTTTTTGAGGTTCTTTCAGACCTCCTTGTAAACAGATTTAGCTCAACGGTAAAGTTAAGTAATGGGGGGAAAATCCTCTACATGGAAAGCAAATGAGTTTTTAAAGAATAGAAAATAATCTCTATGAGAAATTACTTCTAAATTATCCATGTGGAAATTAAAATCTAGTTCTTGTTTATGTTTCTATATAAACATGAATTTTGATTAAACCAAGCCAAAAAAAAAAGCCTTAAAAATAGGCAGTCACTTATCTATACTCACAAATATTTGGCTCTTTCCATCAGTATTTTTTCCTTGCTTTACATTTCTTTTAGCTTTTCTCCATTATTCATGGAGTTTCTATCTCAAACCAAATTGGAGAACTGCTTACTTCTTCTCTGTGAAGTCACTTCAGCAAAGAGTTACTCTTTGGAGTTAAATCCTCATCTCTAATCTGTGTCCCTCAGCTACACGCTCCGTCTTGGCTGCCCCATCACTGCCCTGAAGGAAGCATGTGGCGAAAGGGGTCTAGCTTTGCCCAGTCTGTTCATGAGCTTTCTTTGAAACTAGGGAGGAGGGAAAAGCTGTGCAGGGGAGATAGAGGTACAGGCTGACTGGGTGAATACAGTAGGGTTTGTAAGTGTTCCACAACTTTTATGTGGGAATTGGGCAGGGACTAGTATGCTTTCTGAAATGAAAGAAAAATGGAAGTTTTCATTTTGTTTCAGACAGCCTTGAGTGCAAAGGAGCTTTATCCCCAAATTTTACCAAGATTTTAGCAATTAATTCACATACACATGTCAAATAAAACAAATCTTCACGGTGACTTTGTCATGTGAGGTTACTTATATGTGTACGTACACACCCACGCACATGCGTGCATACACACACAAAGGCAAAAAGCACATACACAGTACCACTTGTAGAGCAAGTGAAATACACACTACATAAGGGGAACATACCTTTATGTGTTCCTGAAGAGTGAAGAAAATCTTCTTTGTAATTGATACTTGTAATTCGTTATGAAAAGTTTTTAGCCGATCAGTATAGCGGAAAGCCATGTTTTGTCACACTAAAAACATACTACCTAACTGCCTTTGTATAAAAGCCAGCACAGCATGAGAAAAATAATAGTGCAGCTTCAATGTACATTGAACCGGTGAAAGGAATTAAGAATGGTTATGAACATGAAATTTTTGTGTTGTTTTCATTCATATTCATACCAGGTAGACTTTATCAAATACCTATAGTAAAGAAGAACTTGTTCATGCGTGCAGAACAAAATAAAATAAGATGAAAAGCTCCAGGAAATCAGCCTGCTTCAAAAAACCATTAAAGTGTGCCTACCCCTCAAGCTTTACAAATGTGTTAATTGTCGTGTTTCAGTCATGTAAATATGTTTCAGCATAAAGTAACCAAGATTTCCTGTTATAGAAGTGCTCCTATCTTGGGAGTGTGGGGGTAGGGAGGGACGAAAGAGGACTAAATAACACACTGTAATGAAACCTGCCTTTGGGCAGCACATGCTTCAGTTCTGAATGCCCAGAAATACTTAGCAGGCGCTCTAGGCTGCCTAGCAATGGGGATTTTCTAATTCTGGCGAGCTTGACAAAGTAAATACAACTATTGAACATAAGGCAGCTCCTAATAAAAAACAACAATTCCCCCTTGTAAACACCTACATTTGGCCCCATTAAAAATTCTTTCTTCATACCCAGGAACTAGCAGACCCTTAAATGTAGGGGTCTCAAAGTAACTAGAGAGTAGTTGGGAGATTTAGTGCTGTCAGGATGCTTTACATCATGATGGCAGCCGAGCATTTCACACTCCCTCTCAGTCTTCCAAAAGTACTGCTCTGCATACACTGTAGGACATTATGCAGAGAAACACATTTGCCATTATGCTCTCAGAAGTCATTCACATACAGCCAAATGGAAATCAGCCTGTGTTCATATGTACGCTCTACAGGATATAAAAACATAGGATAGCCACATGTCCAGAGAAATGCTTGTTTGTACAAAGCTGCAGTTTTGAAAGTTAGGTAGACTGACAGTAACATGATAAACTAAGAATCTGGTAAATTACCTGATTTCAAAATTCCCTAATTCCTGCTTTTTCATCCCTTTTGATTTCATCTACTCCATAAGCTATGTATTAGACAAATCTCTGCCAGTCCCTAAATTGTATAAGTATACCTGCTATACTTCTAAAACTCCCAAGGATTTAGGAATCATCCTGAATATGTGCACTATCCATCTTACTGAGTAGGAAGTTTCATATGATCATTGTAAACAAACATTAATTTGAATTCTAGTAGACAAAAACAGAGTGTTCCCTCTTACTTTCTCCAGTGAAGCCACCATATTATGTGCTTTAAGGGGGGGTGGGAATAATTAAAAAGGACCTGTCTTATAATTGGTAGTTAGAATTCATTTCTACATGTTTTCCAAGCTCAGCATTCAGATCTAAAAAACTATGCTCCTAAAATACCTTAGTATTTTTAAGGGACCTGAAGAGAAGTGCTTGTAATTGCTTCTCAAGTAGAAAAGGGATTTCCTGGGTGAAGCAGGCTTGAAGATTCTGTCAAAATAACAATCTGTCCCAGAAAAAAATGCCTACCTACTTCTCTTTCCTGTGAGATCTGTAGTAGGCCCTAGAACTGAAGCACCTCTCCCCATGGCCCTTCTGAAGCTTCATTCAAATTCTACGCACTCTGGAGCTTGTATGCTCCTGCCTGCATTTTGTGTTCCAGAGCCAGAGAAGCCTTAGGTTAAGCAGCAGTTGGATACTAAGGGAAAGGTTCCAGAGGGAGAAATCCTGCTGCACAATTAATGAAAGATGAATGGAAGGCAGTCTGTTAGGAGATATGAGGAACCCCATTTGAGCAACAGAGCACTCTCAGAGGGCACAGGGATGGTAGGGGCCAGGTCTGACTTCTCTATTCCATTCCTTTATCCCAGGGAAGAGGCTGAGGGGAGATGGAGCAGCAGGAAAACATCTTCCAGGGTGTTGTTTTTTTTCCTGTCCAGTTTTAACAATTCAAGTTCCATTATTTCAATCATTGCCTAAAACATTTTTAGTCTTTCTTATATTAACATGAATAAAATGAATAAGAAAAATAAAAAAATTAAAAGGCACTACCTTTAGGTTGTATAGAAAGAAAGGAGACTAATAAGACTTCCCCATATCTTAAATGGCTGAAAATTCAAGAACATTGACTCATCACTATATGAATACATAGTATCACAATGTTTGATTTCTTTAAAAGAATCCCTCTCTGTCCAGTTGATCTTTAGTTACCTTCTCTTCTATACATTACAAGTTTCTCCTATCTCAGCCAAGAATATATGTGTATATGTTCCATGAATTCCAAAAGGTTATGAATTCAATGAAAGCAGGGATCTGACTTGTATTGTTCATTGTGTTGTTCTGAAATGTTGAATAGAATGAGTGTAAATGTTAGCACTAGACTACCTAAGTTCAACTCAGTCGAATACACTGAAGTTGTTATATCACCCTGCTCTTTCCCATTGTTTCAGACATGATCACAAAGCAATTTAAGAAATGGAGTCTTGGTTCACAATGGCTTCTACTAAGAAATGGAAAGCAGGGAGTCAATATTGGAAGATAATTATCAGCCCTACAAAACTCAGATATCCATATACAGCATTCATATGTACATACTTCCTAGCTAGCACTGAGTAAGGAGGCTAAAAAATATCAGCTTTCTCTACCCTGGAAAATTGTAGTATCTTACTGTGGGCCCTCGAAGAAACTTCCTTTTCTGTTATCTTCTGCTTCCAACTCAGAAGTTATTCCTTGTATATTGCCATCCATGACTGTGTGAAGTCACCATTGGAAGGATATGTCCTCTGGGAGCTGTGCAGTCTTCACCGCTCACTTATTTATAGCCCAGGTTTGACACCTAGGATGACTTTTAGGGCTTGAATAATTATACGCTTCTGGCCAGGCTTGTAGTTTCTTTGACAATACAATTCCCTCAAGATGTTAGAAGATTCTCAGCGTATTTGCTTCCCTTCCATTCTACATGCAAGTAATCCCAGCAAAGCATTTGTCTAGACATAGTTCTAGGATTCATTTGTAGAAAAAAAAAATCTACCTCTTTAGTTTATGCAGAATGAAAATTTATTTTTAAAAAACCTTTGAGGGTTAGAGAAATAACTGGGGGAGATAGTGCCACCAAACTGACCTCTGGTCACTGCTACCTGTACCACAGTCAGAAAGGTAAGGAGTTGGAGATCACCTCTGGAGCTCACCATTAAGGACACAGTATTGGAGTTAGTGCACCCCACATATGTCACTGTACCTGAATGTTGATGCCCAACTAGCTAAACAGTTGTACATCAACCTGGCCTCTAACTGCACAGGTGCCTCTCATCTCCCATGAAACTGGTACAGAGTCATTAGAATACTTGTGCCAAAACAGTTACCTGCAGAACACCTGCAGGTACAGCAAGAAGACTGCTTCTGTTTCCCTCACCAGATGAGAAGGCACAGCAGCCAGCCATGGGCGTGGTTACTGAGGACCACCTTCTCTTGCCTGCCACAACTGTTGCATCGCTAGGTTTGAGTCCTGTTTTCTGGCCTCTCCATTCCACCTTTTCTCCTTGGATTAAAAACCACCCTTCAGCTGACCGTTTCTCTGAGCTGGCTTCCTTCAGTTGGCTGGAGCTGTATAGCCAAGGCTCAGGCATATATGTCTGAAGCAAAGGTTGCTGCCCCAGTGTAGAGGTACAAAAACATTTGGGTGTTTCCAATCCTGCAAGGCTCAGACTTATTGAACCTTTTGTAGGTTTCAATTGTAAGCTGTGGGCTGCCACCTTCAACAAAACTTCAGTTCCCTTCTCTTCTTGAAAATTCAGTAATTCTAGCCTGAGTTCATCTCTTTTATAAATACATTTGCTAAAAGTGGCAAGAAGCAACAAACATGTCAATATTCTGACGTTCTCCAACATACCACGTAAGACAGTGTTTGGGAGGTAGAAGGTTTGCCTTCCAAGTTATCACAAGGATGATGGCAGCATTTGATCTACCACCCATCTGCCAACAACTAAGTCCGCACAGTTTAAGGTCCCAGAACTTGAGTGTTCCATGTGTCATTTACCAAGCTCCATGTAACATATAAATATAAGTTGGACTGCTGTTACAGAATTCCAAAAATGCAGTGGCTTAAGGAATGTAGAAGTTCATTTCCCTTTCACATAAAAGCCCAGTTGAATGGTCCAAGGCTCCTCTAATGGCCAGTTGGTACCCGGAGATCCTAGACTGTCATTTTGCCCTGTCCTTCTTGGCAGATAGGTTTCACTTAATGTTCAGGACAGCTGCTGCAGCACCCATCCTCGAGTCTACATTTCAGCAAATGGGAAGAGGCAATTTAGGTTTACCCCTAACACTTGCAGAGCCTAGAGCAAGAATACAAATAAAAGACCACATAACTATGCCTAAATATTTTGAAGTTATCAGGTTAACAAGCTATTACATATGTTTTATCTTCCTTCCCTTCCAAATGTACCTTTTGGATAGCCCAGTTCAAACTTAGGTCAGGGAACGTGAGAACATGAAGACATGGGGGAGAACTGATATGCAGCACACCTCCTTTCCTCTCCTACCTTTCCACACATGAGGCACTCACTCATGCTGTGAACACGCAGCCTGCATATCCACACAGTCAAAACTCTCTAACAGCCATTGCTTAGCTAGAAGTGACCAGCCAAGCATGGTAGTGAATGTATGTAATACACAAGAATTCAGGAGACTGAGGAAAGACGATCATGAGTCCAAGACCAGCTTGCCCTGCCAGCCTGCTCTGTCTGAAAAAGCAAAAAAAAAAAAAAAAAAAAAAAGCTGAAATAACCAGAATGATGTAATCACTCAGTCTCATCTATTAGCAAAAGAAGCTGGGAAATGCAGCCTATATTCATAGATTATGGTTTTTGTGTTTTTTTTTTTTTACTCTCTGAAGAAAAAATAGTGAGAGTAAACTAACAGTCTCTGCACAGACACATACCTTTTCACAAATCATACTTTTGTTTAGACAAGTAAGTTCTTCACAATCTGCTTTCAGAGAGGTGAAAGCAAGAGTTGGAGACAAGACAATCCTGTCAGTTATAATTGACGGTCAAAATAATTGCACACCTGAGCATTTTTCTATGGACAGCCAACATGAAGTGTTCCAACTCTGAAATTTTGTCTAATTTTCAGATCAATCAGGGAGAAACAAATGAGAGGGTTTTTTTTTTCATTCAGAAGATATAGTATTGTTATGGTATTCAATACAACAATTTTAATCTTAAACCTTGGGAATAATTTGGATCTTAAACAAACAGAAAAGTAAACCTAAAACCTGACCATACTTAGCAGAGACTTTCAAAAATACTGAGCCAGGGCTGGGAATGTGGCTTAGTGGTAGAGTGCTTGCATACCATGAATGAAACCCTGGGTTCCTCAGTACCACACAAACAGAAAAAGCCAGAAGTGGCACTGTGGCTTGAAGTAGGGTAGTAGCCTTGAGCAAAAGAAGCTCAGGGACAGTGCCAGGCCCTGAATTCAAGCCCCAGGACTGGGAGAAAGAAAATATATATATATATATATATATATATATATAGTGAGCTAGTACCAAATCTGAATTTGCCAATCCCAAACAAAAACAAAAAATGTTGTGGTGGTGTTCTTTCTGCTGGCCTCTCTGAATATTAGGACAGGACAGATTTCACAAAAAATTAGAAGCATCTTCCACATCATAAAATTGTAACCAAAAGTAGAATAATTGCAACCACATGTTACATTGTAATAATGTAATCATAGTGTAATCATATCAATGTAGGAAAAATGCAATTATATAATAACATAAGACACAACCTTTTTGTAAGTTTTTTATTGTGAAAATACTGTACAGAGAGGTTACAGTTACATGAGCAAGGTCATGTGTACATTTCTTTATACACTCAAACAACACTTTGAAATCTTGTGAAAAATAATAGCAATGATTCCATGATGAATATATCAGGCCTACCTCATCTGGGCCCCAGCAGGAAACCATTCTCCACTGAGGAAAATGAACTATCTCTCTATTCATAGAGCAAGAGAAGCTCTAAGCACACACATTGCTTTAGCTCTCATCTTGGTGAGAAACCAAGAATGAAGCCCCAAGCAGTCAGTCATTGCTCTTTGCTTCTGTATACTCCTGATGATCAGTGTTTTGCTATGTCCATCCTTTAAACCATGATGAACAGAGATCCTCAGATGTCAGTCTTCTGAGTAGCGGGATTACAGGCATGAGCTGCTTATCCGTTCCCTACCATTCAGAGCACTGAGTCACAGAATATGGCTGCAGAAAACAACAAATCACCCTACAGGTGAACACATCAGACACCATAAAGACTCTGGAATGGAATAGGACAGCTTTTGTTTATTTGTTAATTTCCATTATGTAAAGGTCAAAAATAACCTTAAAATGTAAACAGAGAAACTTTATCTTCTGATGCTTTCTTTATTAGTTATTTTGTCAGCAATGAAGACATGCAGAAGATAGATTATAAAAATAAGATGAATCTGGGCACCAGTGGCTCATACCTGTAATCCTAGCTACTCAGGAGGCTGAGAGCTAAGGATCATGGTCCAAAGCCAACCCGGGCAGGAATGTCCATGAGACTCTGATCTCTAATTAATCACCAAAAAACTGGCAGTGGTGCTGTGGCTCAAGTGGTAGAGCACTCACCTTGAGCTGAAGGATTCAGGGACAGCATACAGGCCCAGAGTTCAAGCCCCACAACCGACAAAAAAAAAAAAAAAAGATGAATCCCACCCAAATTGCCTTCTTAATACAGCAATGAACATTTATACTGGGCCCATTTATATCGCCTCATCAAGTATGAGGAAACTCACAAGTGTGAGCATGCTTCCCTTTCCATTTCTTTACACAGCCTCAGAAGAGGATTGTGTATACTGTATACTCAGATGCTGGCTTACTGTCTGAGACCTGGCAGCTAAATCCAGTATTCTGTTGCTATCATGTATAAATCATATGTGATTCATTATATTTGTAAGATTTACTTCATTGTCCTGATAAAACTCTTTCCTTTTATAACATTGTATTCTATATACTTTGTGGGCCAAGAGAGACAAGAATAAATATAATAAATTAGTATAATATTTGATAATTCACAATATACTTATATCTTATTTGATCCTGAGAACAGTCTTGTGAAGGGAAGACTGTTCTCATCTGAGAACATTGAGGCTTAGACAGCTGGATTGAGCATTGGGAGTCAGACTGAGAGCTGAGGACACAATCAAATATTATAGTGCACGCTTCCTCCATGTCTCATGCTTTTGTACCATGACTTCTGCCATAGCACTTAACATGGAGGCAGAAAGTATCAATGGCCACTGCTGTTAGAAGATCAATGTGGGACCTGTAAGATGTGCATTTAAATTGAGCATGGTTTTCCCTTATTGGCTGAGAAGCACTATGGTAGACAGCAAAAACAAATGCCTTACAAAAGGCAGCAAAAAGGGAGACAAGAGGGCTGGTAAGGTGGCTCAGTGGTAGAGTGCTTGCCTTGCATGCATGAGGCCCTGGGTTCGATTCCTCAGCACCACATAAGCAGAAAGGAAAAAAAGCCAGAAGTGGCGCTGTGGCCCAAGTGGTAGAGCACTAGCCTTGAGCTGAAGAGCTGAGGAACAGCGCCCAGGCCCAGAGTTCAGGCCCCACAACCAGACCCAAAAAAAAAAAAAAAGGGGGGGGAGCCAAGACAAAAGTGGTAGATCCATTTTCTAAGAAAGGTTGGCATGATGTAAAAGCACTGGCCATGCTCAGTGTAAGAGATAATAGAATAACATTAATCACAAAGACTTAAGAAACACAAATTGCATCTTAAAGGGTCAAGTATTTGAGGTGAGTCTTGCTGATCTTCAGAATGATGAAGTTTCATTTAGAAAATTTGAAGTAATTACTGGGGATGTTCTGATCAAAAACTGCCTGACTAGCTGGGCACCAGTGGCTCATGCCTGTATTCCTAGCTACTCAGGAGGCTGAGATCTGAGGATCGTGGTTCAAAGCCAGCCCGGGCAGGAGAGACTGTGAGATTCCTATCTCCAATAAACCACCAGAAAACCGGAAGTGGCGCTGTAGCTCAAGTGGTAGAGCGCTCGTCTTGAGCTGAAGAGCTGAGGGACAGCGCCCAGGCCCAGAGTTCAAGCCCCATGAAAGAAGTACAGGCAAAGGATTTGAACAAAGTAATTAATAAAATGATTCCAGACAGCACTGGGAAAGATATAGGAAAGGCATGCCAGTCTACCTATTCATCCATGATAACTTTGTTAGAAAAAATTAAAATGCTATGGTGAACATAGTAATTCTGGAAAAGCTAGTGTGGATGAAACTAGTACTAAAGTCAAACAAACTGATATATGTGAGCCACCAATCCAAGGAACCACTTAAAATTCAGATTTTTTTTTTTCTGGCTGGCATTATACCACTTTGAGCACTTCTGGCTTTTTCCTGGTTAATTGGAGATAAGAGTCTCTTGGATTTATTTGCTAACCAACAGACAAACAAGCTTCTAAACTTGATCCTCAGATCATGGGTAGCCAGGGTTACAGGTGTGAGACACCAATATCCCACAATTGTATTTAGTGACAAATAAAAAGATCTGTTTGTGATGGTTTGAGAAAAACAGGGTATATTTTAAAGAAAAGTGAAAACGTGTTACCACTACTTTGAAATCTGAGTGACTTTCTGTTTTTATAAGCAAAGGGAATGGCAAAATATTTTAAAAGATTAAAACAAAGCTGGAGGAGGCGGGGCAAGATGGGACAGAGAACCTGGGAATGTGACTTACCAGTAGAGTGCTTACCTAGCATGCATGAAGCCTTGGGTTCAGTTCCTTAGTACTACATAAACAGGAAAAGCCAGAAGTAGCACTGTGGTTCAATTGGTAGAGTGCTAGGCTAGAGCAAAAGAAGCTCAGGGACAGTGCCCAGGCCCTGAGTTCAATACCCAGGACTGGCAAAAAGAAAAACGAAAGAAAAGAAAGCTGGGCATCTGTGACTGACACCTACAATTCTAGCTACTCAGGAGACTGCTATCTAAAGGCTCCCAATTTGAAGCCAGCCCGGGCAGACAATGTCCATGAAACTCTTAACCTCCGATTAGCCAGCAAAAAACAAGTCATGGAGTTATGGCTGAAGTAGTAGAACACCAGCATGAGCAAAACAGTCAACTAGTACCAGCCCCAAGAAAGGGTTAAAATTTTAACCTATCAGTTGTCTTCAGAAAATAAACAGTACCTGACAGTTTGGTCTTGGCAAAATATAAAAAATATATATAAGCTGATTAAACTTATTTTAATGAGTATTTACCTGCAATTTGTCTCAAATCCAGGCGAAATGTAGATTCATTATCTTGGCCCTTCTGCCTAGAAACTGTATGCTAAGCACAGGTCTAGCAGGCTGGTAGAGAAAGAATTAGAAAGGGAACCATTGAGCCAGGAAACCCCATTCTATGTGTCTTTAGTATCCGTTTTGTTGCTACCTCAGAAGGAGCAAAGTGTACAGTGGCTAAGCCTAGGGCAGAGGCAGAGACAGGCACTAGAAAGAACTTGAGAGTCCAGCTCTCCTTGCTACCCCCCAAAGCTGCACAGCAAATCCCCTCTGCAGCTCCTAGCCTATGGCTTTGGACTTCCTAAGAGCCTGAGGGTGCCTTTTGGTAGCAGCCCCCCACATATACAACTTCACCCCATTTCTATGGCTGTATAGAAATCTCCATTGTAGACAAGGTAATGGGAAAAACAGGGAACTAGCCAATGTTTCTGTTTCCTCCAAGAATCTGAGAAAAGTAAACCAGTTGGAAAAAAAAAAATAATACTCAGCTTAGAAGACAAAATATGTTTGTGCTAGTGAACCTTGCTTGCCTTAGAACCCCAAGGGCTAAAGGAGAAAAGATGAGCACTTTGATTTGGCTTATAAGGTTCACAGTCAGATCGTCATTTTCATTATAGTCTGATTTTTATTTACACCCTTAGTAAAAAACTCAGTATAAAAATGTATTCCCCTCAGCCTTTAGTCAAAGGAGGTCACCAAGCTATACAGCTCTGCAAGATTTTTTTTTTCCAGAAGACAGATCTAGGGTATAGCAGCATCTGAACACTTCCTTGTCAAGTATGTAAAGGTTTTGGAAGCCTCAAAGGAAAACTCCCTGACGCACCTGGCAAGCCAAGAACCCGATCCCTCCTCCTTCCTCCCTGCTTCACATCGCACTGACAAGGTGCACAGGGGGGAGCTCTGAAAGAAAGAAACCAAAGCCCACTGCTAGAGAATTTCCATTGCATGGTGAGCATATTTCAAGCAACAATCCAAAGAAGCCGGCAAACCTACACACAGATTTACAAATCTCCAAGAGCCATCCCTGAGCTTTTTCTTAAGGACATAAATATCCAGCTTGCTTTGTCATCTAGCATTTGGCTAGAAGCAGTTACTCCAAATTTTTATGCTCAGAAGTCGCACACAAATGATAGGTGATTTTTTTTTTTCCCTCAAAGCCATTCAACCTAAAAGATTTCTGAACACATCACATGTCACATTTAGCTAGTTTTGCAATGAAGGGCTTGCAGCCAACTGGCTTGCATTCATTTGCCTAGAAAAGAAGTAAAGAAGAGAAATTCTTAGCCAGTCAAGAAGCAAATAAGTGAGCTCCTGAAATTTAAATTGTATTTTGCTAGTCCTGAGTAAACTACACTAGTTCTCCCATTTGGAGTATTAGAGCAAGATGACCCTTCAACCAAACACATCCTGCAGACTTACAGGTATACTGGTCCTACTGTTAAGCAAATCCTCATTCAACATGTCAGAATCCAGTTTACCACTTAAGACCCAGCTCAGATCCCATCTCTGTGAAGCTTTTTCCTGCTCCCCTTCCCCCACCATTTCTGCTTTGTCTCTGCCTTTCTGGTATGCATAACTTGGAGTGTTTGCTAAAGGGTGACTTATGTGTTTCTCTTAGTCACATTACCAGATTATAAGGAAATAAAGTATGTAGAAGGTGCTCTGTTTATTCTTTTAGAATACCTTGCAGATTCTAAATATATGTTGATTTCCTAAAAAGTCTAATTTTACTATCTGATGTTTGTGAGGTCCCAACCAAAAGTGTACACACACACACACACACACACACACACATGTTTATTCATGGTAACTAACTTCCATATAACCTATAAACCTTGCAAGTACCAAGTCAGAGTTTCTTTTAAGCCAGGCACCAGTGGCTCATGCCTGTACTCCTGGCTTCTCAGGATGTGGTAATCTAACGATCATGGTTCAAAACCAGCCCAGGCAAAAAAGAAGTCCCTGTGAGACCCTTATCTACAATTAACTGCTCAAAATCCAGAAGTGGCACTGTGGCTCAAAGTAGCCTTGAATAAAAGCACTCAGGATAGCACCCAGTCCCTAGGTTCAAGAAAGATGTAAAAATCTCTTATATCTCTGATCCTTTTCATGCTGGTTTTTGTTCAGGGAATCTTTTCTAGAACAAAGGAGAAATAAGAGAATCATTTAAAGAAATAAATATTTAAAGAAATGTTTAAAGTATTTAAAGAAATTAGAGACATATTTAAAACAGAAATAGGTTTCATTTGAGGTGTTATTTTTATTAATCATTCAAGAAATAGGCATTTAATTACTTGACAAGTAACAAGGCTGGGTACTGGGGATAAAATGAATAGTTCCCTGTGAATATTACTATATGAATAATAACGTCACCTTTTTGGTGTTTCTGATATGTTTGTTAACCATGTATATATGTTCCCTATGTAATGTTGCCTTCTCTCTTAAATATATTTGCATTAAAAAGGTAATATAAGCAAATAAAATGAAGAACTATCTTTTCACAAGTTACTTAAAATGCCTTGAAATCTTTTGAACATTTGCACACAGCTTATGTTTACGTGAGAGTAAACAAGCTTTTCATCAGAAAAGAATGCAGTTGGAACATATGCTTGTGGACCATAATATTTTGACACACACAAAAAAATGGTTTTTTTTCATCTTTTTTTTTCTGGTGAGTCATATTGAAGGGAGTTTTCCAAATGAAGGGTTTCATCTAGATTGTCTGCAGGTCCCATGCCCTCTAGAAAGCTCTGGTTAGTCATCATTGAAGAGTCTCATCCTTCCCTACCCATCCTCACACACTGTGTGCTTCACACAACCAACAGTTCCTTGATAACCCCAAGGGATGGCTTCCAGAACCCCTTCGGATAACAAAATCTACAGATGCCTTGTAAATAATGGCAGGAGGTTTGCATAGAACCTGCACAAACCTTCCTGTATACTTGAAATTATCTCAAGATTCCCTGTAATATGTAACACAATGCTGTGTAAGTAGGTATTATAATGGGTCCAGAGAAATAGCAAGGAAGGAAGTCTGTACATGTTCCACCCATGTCTTTTCAAATATATCCAGGCCATGGTGGTTTGAATCCAGAGATGTGGAATCCATTGACAAAGAGAGCCAAATGCTTGTGTCCTTAACTGTGGATTTTTATGAAACAGATTGTGGACGAGGAGTACTGATGGATTATATATTCTTTCTAAAACAAAAACCTATTTTTAAATATGAATAAACTGCCCATATATAGTAACTACTATAATTATGGTCAGTTAGTATATCTGTTTAAATCAGTCTGTATCTTCATTAAAACATTTGGGCTGAGGGGGAATATTCAAAGGCAAACTATGCTTTTGAAGACATGCTCCAACACAAAAATACAATCAAATTTAACCAACACCTGGAACAAGACATAGTTGATGTACCTAAGCATATAAAAAAAAAAAATCCCTATGTTTGCCAGCATTTTTTCAATATGTCAACATTTCTAAGAAGGTTGTCAGCTCCAATCAGAACTATAATCCTGCCAGCTGCTGGTGGTTCTCGCCTGAAATCCTAGCTACTCAGGAGGCTGAGATCTGAAGATCACAGTTCAAAGCCAGCCTAAGCAGGAAAGTCTGTACGACTCGTATCTCTAATTAACCACCAGAAAATTGGAAGTGGTGCTGTAGTTCAAAGTTGTAGACTGGTAGCCTTGAGCAAAAAGAACTCAGGGACAGTGTCCAGGCCCTGCTTCAAGCCCCACAGCCTACAAAAACAAAAATAAAAAACTATAATCTTGAAACCAAATTATCAAGTCAAATTACAATGGGATATAGGCATTTGTGTGGAATTCATAGTTCCTGAAAAGCTACATCGGATTTAAAAAGCATGTTGGATTCCTGTCAAAAACAGGACAAGGCCAGGTGCTGGTAGCTCATGCCTGTAATCCTAGCTACTCAGGAGGCTGAGATCTAAGAATCATGGTTTGAAGCTAGCCGAGACAGGAACCTCCCTGAGACTCTTCAGTCAACCACCAAAAAACAGAAAATGGACCTGTGGCTCAAATGTTAAAGAGCTAGTCTTGAGCACAAAAGCTCAAGGATAGTGCCCTAGTCCTGAGTTCAAGCTTCAGGACCAACCAAAAAGAACAAAAAAGAAGGGAACAACAACAACAAAAAAAAAAACCCTTACTCTAATCCATATATTTTTCAATTTGTGCATTTACATGTTTTTATTTCTACCTAAGTAAGTAGAAAGTCATAATACATTTAGGTATAGACCCTGAAAATATCCCACTAAGATACTTGGTCCAGTTTCATCAGTGGTTTGTAATTTGTAAAAAAAAAAAAATCTAGTAAGAATGGACTTCAGTCTGAAGGATTGTTTTAGCAGGAATTTTACATGCAAGACAAAAATGCTGATCCACAGAGCATAATATTGTATCCGGAAGAATGCTGGTGAAAGCAAATTTAACGTTTTCTTCTTCTTTTCCTTCTCTTGGAATCCTCTGCCATAGCGACTGCATTTGCCTCCAGACTTGTCAGATACAGTGAGCCGCTCAAGCAAACAGGATCTGGCAGATTCCGCCAAGCTGCTGGGCCCAGGTTGTGGCATGATGGCCGGAGGCAAGAAGCACCTGGACTTCTAGAGATTCCTCCTTAGTGGTTGCATGCAGAATTATATGACACTCTAATTATGATCGCTAACAGCTTGTATAAATATTGTTCTTAATGATCTGACCCTTCCAATCCCTGAAAAACACAGGATTACAAAATAGGACTGCCATTCTTTATGGGTTTTTTTAACCAACTTTTTATACAAAAGTATAGGGCTGAAATTCTTTTTTTTTTTTAACTTTGAAATTTTGCTTTTGCTATGTGGAGAGCAAATAAGTAATTTATTTTTAAATAAACACAAAAAAATCAAATGCTTTAAGTGATCTTTTTTTTTTAGTGTGTGTGGACTATCTGTGTATGTAGCATCACAGTGAAGTAGCATATAAATCATGAAATTTATGTTGGGCATGAAAAGTTTCTCTTCATTTCTGAAAAAGTCTCTTGCCATGAAGCTTGCCTCAAAGATTTTCCTAAATTGTATTTATTAATATATGAAATCAATTTGCATGTTTATCCTATTACTAAAGTGTAAAAGACAGAATAATATTTGGGGATTTGGACCCTGTTAGAGGTAACTAGTCTGCCATAAAAGTTAATAAATGTAAAGAATTTGAGTGATAGAAAGTGTAGAAAATGAAATTGGATAGTCTTTTGTTTGGTAATCCTAAACGATTAAAGTCAGCACTACGAAATCATATATCAGCAAGCATAATACAGGACTGAAATTCAGATTGACAACTACCTGAGGAAGACATGCATTAAAGAGTAGGTGAGAGATTTCAAAAATACAGGTCTAATACAGCGTGGAAAAATGAAACCGACCCAAACCTAATATGTCACATAAACTCTTCATTAATTGTGAACATTGGCTGAGTATGTAAATGTGTAAACATATAAGTATATATAAATAAAATATTGAACCAGTTTTCAGCTATAACATTAGGTTTTTAAATCATAGATCCAGATTCTCAAAACTGTTGACCAATAGGTAAAAAGTGAGAATTTAAAAGTAATTTATATATTTACAGAGTCTCTGTTTTTTAAAAGATGTTTAATACCCACTGGGAGAAACTAAATTTCCAAAATTTTGAAGCAGTTAAAACTAGCCATTCAAAGCAGTTTGCTTTTAATATACCATGAGTGATACTTTATTTGCTCTTGACAACATAGTGGGAAACAAAGACTAGGTTTTTAAAACTGTCTAACCAATATGATGAATGTCAGTCACTTAAAAAAAAACCAATGTAGCATAAACACACACTGTATACAGCTTTTATTCAGATTAGAATAATTGAATCAATGACAGTGATTTGCTAGGATGTCAAATCTCTCCATCATATCCTGTCACTACCAGTTTATTTTTTGTGATCAGAATCAAAAAGACAACTGTTTTGTCACCGCTTGTTTCATTAGTACTAAGAAATCACGTTTATTCTTCTATTTTTTAGAATGTCTGCTTTACTTTTTTTTCTCTCTTAATTCTAAAGACACAAATTCTTCTCATTTTCTTTTCAAAATAAAGTTTCAGAATTGATCTGTCAGTTAAAATTAAAAGGCTTTTATACTAAGCAAAGGGGCTTTTAAGATTTAAAGCAACTTCAAAAAATCGATTTAGTCCATAGATAATAATATGCAGTTACTCCACAGTTTTATTATGTCCTTTGAAAGCATTATGAATAGTACAAATATATTCCATATGAATGTTTAATCAGGTTATTATTTTAATAACTCTAACCTTTTCCTTACCTTGTTGTGATTCATTTTACACAAACATACAACAGAACAATTGCATAGCATTTGACTCTGAAAAGGAAATGTGAGGTCATCAGATATGTAAATTACTTGTCAAAATACTTAATAGGTCATTGATTTACTTCCCTGGCTGTCCTGTCTATAAAATTAACAGCCAATTACTAGTTAATATATGCTTTGCAAATAGATAAGTATAATAAAAATTGAGTGAACATCTTTCAACCCTTGTTTTAAATATAAATGAAACTTTCAAACTCAGTAGAAGTGCATTTGAATAATGAGAGTACCTAGGCTTTTCAAACACAGTAAAAGTGCATTTGAATAATAAAAATATCTAGGCTTTCTAAAATACTGGGTCCATGTGCTTTGTTTTTCTGATTCATTGGAAAAATAAGCTACTGCAGAGGGATGTATATTCTTGTTTTCTTCTGCTAAAAAAAAACCTTCTGGAAATACATATTTTCCTTCCTTCTGGAATCATTATTTGTTCTCTAGTACCCTAATAGCGTACACATAAAAATATTGGTTTCTAAAAATGCTACTATATGCATACATATTTATCTGATTGATTATGTGTACTCTGATAACAGGGGTTTTTTTAACTATCAATTTGACTCAAAAATTGAAATACTGAAAACTGCCAAATACAGTAGCTGAAATGTCCTCATATAGATCAGTGTTTCCAGTATATGAGCCCTGAGTAGTATTCATTTCTTGTGGTAGATTTGCCTTTCTTCAATATGAGGTCAATATTTTGACTACTGCAGTCTGCTCAGGTACTGTTCTAAGACTTACTGAATTTCTTGCTAATAGCCACTAGATTATATCCACTTTTCTCTTCCTCTTTTCCATGTATTTTTTTTTTTATCTCCACCTCCAGGACCTTGTAATTCTAAGCCTAGACCAAATAAAAACACTTCAAAAGGGACACTTTTCAACCAATTCCCTGTCTATCTCTAAATTTTAATGGAGACACATATAAACCCATACAAAAGGGAAGTAGAAGACACCCTATTCATTTGTTTAAGCCCATTATTAATGTCATTTCTGAGACATCATATTACTGTTCTCTAAAGGTAGTCACAACAGCATCAAAGTTAAGCAATATTAATCCTAACTTCTTATACTTTGAACTTTAAAAGGGAGCACTTTTAATTATCCATGACCAAGACAAAAAAAATTAAATATTGTCAACATTAAAGTGCAAAGCAGAAAGACATGAACAGCAGAGTATAAACATCATGCCAAGGTAACAAACACAGAACAATGTTGAATCTCAATGCCATAGAAAATAATCTTAGGAAGCTTAGTTATGATTTAAAAACAGAGGAAGAGGTGGCCATATTAGCCATAGTTATTTATCATTTCAGAATTAGGATGCACAACTTTAATGGGAAATATCCTTGGAAACTTATGGCAGTTAAAAGCACTTTCTACCTAGAGTGATTCAACTATGATTCTGTTGACCTGATTTCTTCTAAAACCAGTCAAATTTAAAAGAAAATTTGTAGATTTTCATCCTAGAAAGTAGCATCACAATATCCCTGAAGATTTCTTTTGATACAGAAATATACAGAAGTAAATGTTTACAGCAATGAGGAAAAGGCCAACTCCCAGCATTGCTACCACAGTGCTTGTGATACTGTCCCCGGAGGGCCTGGGCTTCCATACGAAGGGCAGCTCCTCTCCCTAGGGTGCAGACAGAAGGCAGATCAGTGGTTCCTGTCCTGCTGGACCAGAGGGCTTCCAGAGCTGAGCAGCAGTTTCTTCAGACTATACCAGGCTGTGTCACTGTGTCCTGGCAGCCTTGACCCTCAGAGGACATGTGTACGTGCTCAGGTGCACGCACACAGACAACGAGTTCCCGTGGCAGTCCCCTTCTCCAGTTCCCAGCACTTCTACCCACCATGCCACACCCAGTTCTCTACAATCATCTCTACCCAGCAGAGCCATGGCTGCCTGACCCTGGCCCAAATCATAGCCAGTTGGAAAATGTCCCTTCTTGCAGAGAGGAAGCAGGCAGCCAGCTGCTGCTATAGCACACACGCTCACACAGCTTTTCTCTGACAGCTCCCTCAACACATGTCCCTCAGGGAATGCAGACTGCAAAATGTCAGGAGGTAGAAATGTCTGCATGGACGACTATACCAACAGTGTGTACGTGCCAGTGTGTGATGCAGGCTGAGTGGAATATAACCACACACACACACACACACACACGCACGCATGCACACGCACACACACACACATGCACGCATACACACACACACACACACACACACACACCAAGAACTACAGTCAACTTAGGAAGTTGTCTCTAAATGCAAAGCAACTCTGAGAGGAATAAAATTATTAGTATATAGCAGCTGAGAGAGATGACTCCCAATTATCTGTTCCCAGTAATTTCTTGGCTAGAAAACATTAGAAGGATGGACTAGAAGGTTATGTTTAAACCCTCCAGTTAATGTCTATATTTCTGATCACTTACCTTCAGAGATTTAAAAAAATAAATAAAAGCAGGGTACAATCCCTTAGCAGTGTGATTTCCCACCAGAGGTTTGTTTGTGCAAGCATTTTAATACAGAATGCTAGAACTCCCAGCATTTTTACAGAAGTTTGCACAAGAAAACTTACCTATATTGTTTTATATGTTGCATAGGATAGACAGAAATAACAGTCTCAGACAAGCCTTTTTTTTTTTTTTTAACCCAACAAAGGCTTATTTTTTCCATCCTTTGCTTGGGCTCAAGCACCCCTGCCCTGCGTGCCACCACTTTAAACATGATCAGATCTGTGCTTCATTGCAAATAACAACTGACCAACAATGGGCCCTGCTTCATAGATTTGGGAATGTTTGGCTTAAGCTGCCAATGACTGAAGGCCTTTAACTCCCACCGGCCAGTCACAGTCCTCTTTGTTGTTGTCTGTTGATGTGTCTGTGCTCATTATTCCTTGACATGCAACATCCCCCCCCCCCTCCACCCTCCAACCATCCACAACAGCACAGAAAGCAAGATTCAAATGGGAACAGCTGTAGTGGTTCAATGGGAAATGATGCCTCGTGCAAAAGGGAGAGAGACAGAAAGGGGAGAGGGCCTATCTGAGAAAGGCAACAGCTTTCAGAGAGTCTTGTTTAAGAAATCTACTTGTGAATATACTTCAGTGAAATCATTGTTGAAAGAGGCTGACAATGGAAATCTGCCCAGATTGAAAATGCCGGCCCTAATTCAAAACACAATTCCTAGTTAATAGCTTGTTGCATTTTTAAATTATGTCGGCACTTGGAGCATTGAATTAAATGGCTAAACTAGGAAACCTTACCATTTTGTGTACAAGCTGTGGGTATAAATGGGCACAGAACATCTGCACACGGCTTAAAGTGGAATTTTTTTCCAACACATTTCCAATTTAGGATATCTATAAGAATTACTTCTTTAAGGGTCATTAGGATGTAAAATAGAGTATGTATGAAAGTACTTGTTGGCTTGGAATGTTAATTTAACATAGAAACAAAATTTGTAACACCACACTATAAGGTTAAAAAGAAAATAGTATAATAAAGAAAATACAAAGGCTTTGGCATGGTTTTTACAATCAACAATGGTTAATTTTGATATGTAGTTGTGAACAACTTCAAAACACTTAAGTTTAAAACTCTTGCAAGCACTTTTAATTGATTAGGAGTGATTCTAGATGCACAAAATGATTGGACTTGTGAACAATAATACAACTATATCTAAGAACAATTAACTTTTGCTGGCCAAAAAGAAACGTATGATTGAATGAAAATGTGTATAAAACATCTATAGAGTATTCTTGTCAAATATAAATGAAATTAACTTTATTATAGAAATCATTCTGGGATTTCTAGGGAAGACAAATACTTACATTTTGACATAAAACAAATCGGATTATATCGAAGACACACTCTACCTTTTAGCTATCAACTTTTTTCTTCCTTGAATTTATATCTTACCCTTTTTTTTGCACATAAACTTCATTTGTTAACAACCTTTGGAAAAACCAACAGATATTTCTTACATAAATCTAGTGCATGTTGTCCCAGGTTTAATTATATGCAAAGGAATGATACAAACTTGGAACATCAGTCCATAAACTATGAGCAGATGGGTAGAAGTATTCAATATATCTTGATAAAACTCTTAAATTCATGGCAAATCTTGTTGATCATGATTTCCTTTTTTTTTTTTCTTTAAACAACTTCATGACCAACACAGATCAAATATCCATCCAGTCTACGTTGTTCTTTTTTTTTTTTCATTATAACATACAAATGCCCATTTACAAATAATACATCAAAAGGAATAAAAGTTTGGATACCAAAATGAAGATTTGTTCCAACTGACACTGTGCCTTCTGTATGCAAAGGTCCTTGTTTCAAGTCCATCCCCAGGCTTCCAATGAGGACAATTGTAGAATGAAGTGCTTCTAAACAGCCATTTTTCTTTCTTTTCTGATCACCCAAATGTCGTGTCCACATAGTCACTGTCTAAATTAACATTTTCCTGTCTTGTTTTTTTTTTTTTTACTGTAATCTTGGCCAATATTGGGACATATCAGGTTCACTTCCAGGAACTTGAACTGGAACTGACACCCCAGGGGAAATGAGTCCTGGAAATGGATGGAAGAAATAGACATGTAGATCTTCTCTTCCAGAGATAGACATGGTGTATGAACTTACAGACTTTCTTTTAAAAAAAAAAAAACTAATACTCCTTAACATGTTTACCATACTTTAAAAACAATATTCCAACTCTTACAAACAAAAGCAGCACCTTCAGAACATGTTATACATTACTATTTGACTCCCAAGTTCCCCCACCACAAAGAAAAGAACACAGCATCTATCAACATATATGTATGGTACTTTACCAAGGAAGACAAACATGGGATATTCAGTAACAGTGGGAGACAGAGTGTGCTTAGGAGAAGCCCACAACTTCCCGAAGCCCACCCTGAGCTCAGTGAGCTCTATGGGTATGCTTTGACTAATAATCTCTATTCTCAGAAAACTTAAGTATTAAAGCCTTCTCTCCACATGCAACTCATAAGTCCACGTTCGGAAGACAACTACTGTCTATATTACGCCAAGTTACTCTCATTTTAGTCGGTTTTTTCCCTCAGAGACAAAGGAAGCAAGGGGTTAAATACATTCTTATTTCTATGCCTAGCCAGGTTTGTAAGTAAACTATGGGTGCCATTTGAGAGATCAGCTGGTGAAAGATGCTCTACAGGACCCCTCATCCCCAAGAGCAGAGCTCACCTGTGGAAGTGGTGCCCGAGGTGCCCATGGGCTGACTCGTCATGTGTGTCTGCATGTGCGGGGGTGTGTAGGTATCGTAACTCCGCCCATTCACTGAAGGACTGGTGGGCAGCATGCAAGAATATGAGGAGGTCTGGCTGGGGACAGGGGGCTGTGAGGAAAAAAGCAAACCTGTGGTTACTGAGCATACCACCGCTTCTCCGGGCTCACTCTTCCCTAGGACTTCTGCCAACAAAGTCTGCTCACAGAGAATGCTTTTCATGCCAGGCACTGGAATTCCAGGTGATAGACCAAAGGCCACAGCCAGGGTCCAGGTGCCTCCACACTGAACATCTAAAGCACTGTGAATTCAAATTCAGCCATTGGATAAATACTAACAAGACTTCATCCATGTTCCTCTTTCACCTCTGGTGGCATCATGAGAGAACTTACAGCACAACGTAAAACACACACCCGTTCTCTCTCAAATGTGGACCTATTTAGGACTTCCGTGACCCTCAAACCTGAGATCTCAAGCTTAGGGACAGAGCATAGTAGGAGGAGCCCTAGGTAAACTGTAGTGAACTTGTAGGATTAAAGATTCCTTGAAGTGCCATCTCTGTAATAACCTCGGGTTAAATCTAATTCATCCTCATCCTGAGAAATCATTATGACTGCCTAACAGATCCAAAAGCCCTGATTGAGTTTTGTCCACAAAATTAAGCACGGAGAGTGGTAGCACTGAGGAGGCAAAAAACCTTCTGGTAACTAGATAAGAAGTATGTAGATGGGGGGCTGGGAAAGTGGCTCAGTGGTAGAGTGCTTGCTGAGCATGTGAAGCCCTGGTTTCGATTCCTCAGTACCACATAAACAGAAAACGCCGGAAATGATGCTGTGGCTCAAGTGGTAGAGTGCTAGCCTTGAGCAAAAGAAGCTCAGGGACAACATTCAGGCCCTCCAATTCAAGCCTTGGAACTGGCAAAAAAAAACCTGTAGATGGTCCGTGCCTATAATGTCAGCTAGTTCAGAGGTAGAGTTTGGGAAGATCATAGTTCAAGGCCAGTCTGGGAATGGGAAGGAATTTTCAAGCCCACCATCTCAATCAACAAGACAGACATGATATACCTGTAGTCCCAATACAGAGAAGGCATATGTTGGAGAATCATGGACCAAACTAACCTGGGCAAAAATATATAAAGTAAAAACTAAAGCTGGGAGCCAGACACCACTAGTAGCTCACACCTGTAATCCTAGCTACTCAGGAAGCAGAGATCTCAGGATCACAGTTCCAAGCCAGCCCATGCAGGAAAGTCCATGAAACTCTTAACTCCAATTAATCACCAAGACGCCTGAAATGGAGCGGTTGTTCAAGTTAGCCTTGAGCATAAAAGTTCAGCAACAGCACCCAAGCCTTAAGTTTAAGCCCCAGGACCGACAGACAGACAGACAGACAGACAGACACACACACACACACACACACACACACACACACACACACACACGAGGATTTGCCTCAAGGCTTAAGTGGTAGAGCACCTAACAAGATTGAGGCTCTGAGTTCAAACACAGTGCAAAAAAAAAAAAGAAAAGAAAAGATGCATGGCCAGGACAAAGCCCCTCTATTTAACGGAAGAAAATTAACAGAAGCATAGACTCTGTAACAAGAGAATAATGATCCACCCAAGTAAATGGACAGAATGCTTACCCCCATTCCAAAATACAAAGAATAGTTTTCTCTGAACAGTAAAATTTACTGATCTGTTTTATTTTCATTATGCTTTATGAAAGCATGTACTTTTTGAACTATATAAGTTACATAATTTTGTTTGGTGGTGGTGGGATGGTGATGGTGATGGTGGTGGTGGTGGTGGTGGTGGTGGTATGGTGTGGTGGTGGCGGTGGTGGTGTGGTATGGTGGTGGTGGTGGTACCAGTCGTACTACTTGAACTCATGAACTGGATACTGTCCCTGAGCTTTTTTGTACTCTACCACTTGAGTCACAGCTTCATTTCCAGCCTTTGCTGGTTAACTGGGGATAAGAGTTTCATGGACTTTTGCTTTAACCCCAACCATGATCCTCAGATCTTCAACCTCTTGAGCAGCCACTGGCATAAGCTACTGGCATCTGGCAAATTGCATCATTTCTAAGTCAGAATTTGAAATAAATTGACTCAACATGCCAATGTGAATGTCAGGCAAAAAAAAAAAACAACTAATATCTTAGCCATGTGTTCATTTCAAACTTTTCCCAAATACACATTTTTGTCATCTTAACAGAAACCTAGGTGTCACTACAACATATAAAACTCAACATGATTCCCAGTGCCCTTATTGAAATCAGATGATGATTGCTCATGTCAAGTTCCAAGAGTCAAACAGGACAAGAGAGCCAAGAAAAAGCAAAGGATATGAATCACAATGCATAAGTCAGAATTGCAGCTTACATTTGTTTCTAATTCCTATAGTCACCTCCTCTCGGGAAACCTGACTTCTGAAAAATTCTGCACCAATGATAACAACATTAAAGCAGGAGCTGTTAATCCCCTAATCACCAATTGCACTGTGGTCAATATCCAGATGCAATCAAAATAAACATGTTAATAAGTCCTCAACAGTTGATTAGCTACCTGTTCTTATAGTCTGAAGACTGTGAAACATTTATTTTGCTGATATTTGATTTCAAAGACCAGCTATGTTCAGTACAGAACAATCTATGTAACCCCAGAACCATTTCCAGAGGGGTTCAACAGACTAGCCTCAGACCATTGAGCTGCTGTATGGAAAATGCCCACCTGAAGACAGATCTTTAATTTCCCACCAGGAAATCATCCCACCAGGAAACATGCCCTGTACAACTTACATTACAAAGCACTAACCAAATACAGATGCTAGTGAGGTAAAGATTGATAAATATTTGGGACAGAACTAAAAACAAGGGCAGGTTATAACACCAGGTGAATAGCATCAAGTTTCCAGTCAACTAGGATTGTCACAACTTATTACATCAGTTACAGCCCAGACACATTAAATTTCCAGCAAACATTTTCTATTACATTTTTATTTTAAGATGTAGAAAGAAAACGGGTTTTTTTCTACCATGCTAAACCTAACTCACTGTGTAAATGTAAGCCCCCTTTCTCATTCTTTTTTCTTCTATACCAGTTTATCCAAAGTACCCTAAATAATGCCCAATATGCATACATGCATTCTGTATTTACTAACATGAACACCAAATTGTCTAAATAGTATCCTCGTAGTGTCTCATAATTCACTAGCGTTATTTCCACAAGTTTCATTGGTACACAAAACACGCCTCACTACCAGCAACATTATCAAGCTAACATGATGATAAAAGGCAGATTAACTTGACTGAACAGGTCCAGTGTTTGTTTTTTAGGGGCATGAATCAATCAATCAATCAACTAAAAGAGATTGGATTGACTGTCTCAGACTTGACTGGTCAAGCTAATCACTGTCGTGAGAAAGGCTCCCAAGAGGGCAAACATAGCCGATGAGGTCTACAGGCCCTGACCCATTACCAGTTCCTCACTTCTGACCCATTACCCATTCCTCCCATTTTGTGCAGCTGGCGCTAGCCTCACTTACTTGCATAGGCAGGTTGTTAGCCATGGTGAAGCTGGGCATGGGTGGCAGAGCACTGTATGTGTTGGTGAGGGCGGTGTCTGTTCGGCCCAACATAGAGCCAGATGTGAAGGAGGAAACTACAGGGAGAGAGAAATGGCAGATCATCCTGGTGAGAGTCAGAGTCCACAGCAAAGAGGTTTAAGCACATATCTTGGTAGTGCTAGTATTTCAAGTTACCAGGCGTGGTGGGCTGTGGGATCGGTTGGTAGACACTGGTGCTGAAACTACTGCTGATAGGAATGTGACTAGGGGTGTTGCTAGCCTGTCTTCTCTGGTTCCGGAGTTTTTCTTCTCTTCTCCATTTGGCCCTCCGATTAGAAAACCATACCTAGAAATTTATGGAATAGGTTAGCCTTGTTTTCTCCAAGTCTGTTACCTCCACTGCCACCCTCCTGGGCTTATGGGTAGTAGAGTATTATCAGGCCAAACCTGACACTAGGTGTATAAAGGAAGCACATTTGTGTGTAGAAATATCCAATGGTATGCATCACAAAGCATAAAGAACACATGATCCCTGAGTACCTGTATTCTTGCTTCAGGTAGATCTATTTTGGCTGCTAGTCTTTCCCGGGCAAACACATCTGGATAATGGGTTCTCTCAAACTCTGAAAGAATAAATTGATTTGATATACTGTGGCCAAACTACACAAAAGGCATGAACCAAGCTTTCTTGATTCTGTCTCTCCACTCATTCCATTACCTCCAACTAATTTCCCTTCATTGCATCCACTGCACTTCAAAGAACCTTCCCACCAGAATCAACTTAAAATTTTGTGTGGAATGACATTCAATGACATGAACTCTGTCTGTGGCTTGAAATAGCCAAATCATCGTTTTCCCTTTATATTTCAGACGTTTAGTCTTTGAATCACTCACATGTGAAAAGAAGAAAGAAAACACACACGTACACACCCTGAAAAGGTGGCCGGAGGGAGGGAGGAAAAAAAAGGCAGAAAGAAAAAAAAAAAAAAAAGAAACCTTTTCAGATATCCCTGGCTAAATTTAGCTCTTTGTATGGAAGATGTGGCATTTGCTTTGATCTACTGCCTCTCTACTTCGAAAACTCCCATCACCTTTCTCCAGAGCCTCAATCTGCTCTTGGGTGAAGGAGGTTCTATTTCTCTGCAGCTTCCGCTTCAGCTGAAGGCGCATTTGAGCCTCATCTGAATCCTCTCCATTGGAACTGATGGAGTTGGTATTCTCTCCCCCTCCTTCCTGTTGCTGGCAGCCATCTGGAACAAAAAGAACAGGACAGTAAGAGAAATGTGGAATCACTTGGAGCCGCCAAAAGGGACCTGATGTAGTTATAAACTCCAAGAGCCAGATCATCTAAGTAAGTGTCACAGAAATATTCCCAAGGTAATGGTCAGCTTTCTTTAGTGAAAAGCATTGGCCACCACAGTGGTTACCAGATCACTATCCCTTTCTCCCTGTTTTTATCAAGATAATCACATACTCACTACGTGACATTTGTCTGACAAAGCAAAAACTGAAGTTTCCAATCAAAATGATCTTTCCTAAGTAAGCCTGAATCCCCAAATGCCTCATCCCAATCCCTTCCCCTACAGAATGTATTTACCTATAGCTGTGTTGGGAAAATAGAAGAGGATGTTCAGGATTTCAGCTGATCTATAATCAGTAATTCCTATCGAATCAATTAGATGTTGATAGGTTTGTAGAAAATGCTATTAAGAAACCAAACCAAGCTTGTAATCTTTAAAAAAAATATTTATCTAGTTTTTATTTGAATTCTGCACAGTCAATTTCATTTTAAAGGTTGTGAATTTAGAAGTGCTCGCATTGTTCTGCAGTTTTATTCAACTATTGTATGAGTGCGCTTTGCCTTGACACCTATTACGAGCACAGCTGTAATTATATCATCACCAAGAACAGGCTATAATTGCTGAAAATGGAATTTTATATTTAGATAAAAGGACTGTCCATTCTTTGTAATGTGTTGCACCAGAGAAAAGTAAGATTTCTTTTAAAATTTTAACGTGTAATTTTAAAAAAAGAAATAGTAGATAGTTCACTAACTAGCTAAATATGCTATGCTGCAGCTGAATCCTTGGCATATCATTTAAATGGTACATTTTTAATTAGGGCATTCCACCACTTTTAATGTAATTTCTATCATTAAACAGGAGAAAGTTTTATTGTTTCCTTTGCTGCTTGGAGGGCGAGATGTGCACTTTGGCTAGCTATCTCTGCCTCACACCTTGCCTGCCAGGCTCCAGCCTGTGGGGCAGGAAGGGAAGGAGTCAGGCCCTGGCAGAGTGGGTCTTAGGTTCTGAGTCCCAAAGCCTCCAAGGAACAGCAACAGGGACCGCCCCCCCCCCTCCCAATGGAGAAACTTGGCCAGTTGGGGTGGGGGTGGGGAAGGGCCCCTGCTAGGAAGCCATGGTGGGAATCGGCATGCCCAGGAATATCATTTATAACCAGAAGACAATGGGCAGCGCCTTCAAAGAGTTCAGGGAATTGTGACAGGATCTAGTGGGATCTTTTCAGGAACTTTCAAATGTTTTAAAACCCAAACTTTCTCCCCCATTTAAACAGGCGGATTCATCGGCACTGGCCACCATATGGGCCCTTGGAGAACTATTGAGATGACCACCAACACTTGAATAGCGAGGGGCTGCTTTTCAGCGCCACACAATGCCCTGCGAGTAAGGGAAACTATTAAACTCCTGGGGCAGGAGCGTTGGCAAACTTTCGTGGGCAGAATTTTGAGGCCACAATGAGCACGGACAACAAAAGGATTCTCTTGAGGCGTGCAGCGGGCCACATTGTGTAACAAGAAGCCCAGTCAACAGACTTTTCAGCGAAGTGTGTTAACCCCTCTGCTCTGCTATCATTAATCACTGTCCAAAGAGCGGGCGCCTCAGTGCTATTTAGGGCGTTTGGCTGGGGGATGGAGAGCGGATGGGGAGGGGGGAGGTAGGGGGTGGGGCAGGGCAGGGGGTGGAGGGAGGTAGGAAGGTGGAGGAGGACCCAGGCTGGGTGTGTGGGGAGGGTAGAGAGAGGAAGGATGGGGAAGGGGCAATGAGGGAAGGGGGAGGATGGGACTGGGTCCGGGAGGAGCCAGAGGAAAAGGGGAAAGGGATCTCCAGAGACATGGAAGCTGAGAAGGTAGAAGAAGAAAAGTATGCAAAGAGGAAAGAGAAGAGGGTCAAAGGAGAGAGAGAGAGAGAGAGAGAGAGAGAGAGAGAGAGAGAGAGAAGATGAGGGAGTGTGTCTTAGTAAACAAGCCTTGGTTCTTTGGGGTCACCTTGCATTATATTAGAAAGGTAGGGGAGGGAGCAGCTAGTCCCAGGGAGACAAGCTGGACTCACGTGTGCAGGCACAAGGGTCTGTGCTAATTTACTGCCCAAGTTTCTGGGTGACGTGTCCATGTAGGTTGCAGGGGAAGAAATGACTAGCGCGTCCCCTTCCCTTTCCCTTCAGGATGGGTGAATGAGGAAAACTAGAAAGAGCTCTTTTTGCCAACTAGAAAAAGTCCATGGGCTGTTGCTTTTGGCAAAAACACAGTGACCATCCCACGTGGGGGGGGGGAGGGGGAAAGAACACAATTGCCATCCCCCAGGGATGGTCACAGCCTTCTAGGAAGACTGTGAACCCAGCCCCTTTTCTGGCACATTAGGTCTTGCTAATTCAACAAAGCTGCCGAGGTCTCCTTCGGAAGACCCTTGCAGTTACCATTCTCGGCTCTCCTTTTTGCTTCTCTGACATGCCCCTAGTTTTATAGCATGGCAATTTATATAAGTTTATATGAATATTTATACTCTCTCTGTCACACACACACACACACATCACATGCATTCTTACACATGCCTGCCATCCCTACGTGCCTAGAGCCCGCTGGGTCTCAAGTGCAGGAAACATTTAAGGGAAGGAGGAAGTCACCTGGGACACCCCCCCTCCTCCCCACCCACCCCCAGGACTAGATTTCAAATTTTAAAGACAAAAACAGAAGGTTGCAGTGACAGCCAACAAGGAGAAAACCCATTGCTACAGGATGCCCTCCACGTTGCTGGAAAGTGTACACCTCTTACAATGTGTTTTCCTACTTAAACTAACAACTATAGTCACTCAGATTGGGCACTTTTTACTCCTCCCTCCTCCACCCCACACCCTTTAGTGGCTTTACCTTCCACTCTTTTAACAAAATAAAACTAGAAGTCAGACCTCAATTCCCCACACCATAGACCTAAGTGGTAGACAATTAAGATATCTTCTTTAAAAAGGCGCCCCCTCCGTGCTGCGCAAAGAAGGGGGGCTTCAATGGGCGCCGTCCACCTTCCAGCCTAATCCGTGAGAAGGCGAGAGAAATCCTCTCCATTATCCCAGCCCCAGGAACATCTGACGCTGGGGATAGGATTTGTTTCTTGGAAGGAGGAGAGGGTGGGGGAGAGACTCTGGGAAATAAAATCATTCCTTAGTTTCTTAGTGTCTAAATCAGTGAGGCGGAAAACAAGCAAGAAAAGATAGCAACCCGGTTGCGGCACCTTTTCAGCTTTGGAGCTCAGATCAAAACATTGTAGCATCTGTTGAAAGAGAAGACTGACTAAATCCTATAGAGGGCCGGGGTATTATGGAGGGGGGTGGGGGTGGGAAGGGAGGAGGAGATAAGAGAAAGTGTCTCCGTGATCTCCCCCCCCCCCAAAAAAAACCCACCAAATCACTGGAGAATTCGGGGCTGGATAGAGTTGTCTCTGGTTGTCAGCCCACCTCACGATTAGCGTGGATCAGATGGAAACCGTATTTGTCTCCCTCTAAGACCTAACCTTGCCTTATGCTTTTGGAGTAATGGACCCTTTAACACGTAAGAGGAGCTTTCTCCCGGGTCGGGAAAGGGGGCCAGGAAAGAAGGGGAAACCTTCTCGGCCACTGGGCTAAGCTCGCTTGGGACCACCATGCGCCTTTCCCACCGCAGCAGGGGCTGTGGCCGTGGGACAGGGTGGGGGGGGGGGGCAATCCTGGAGGCCTGAGTCCTCTGGACAGGTGATGTCCCAATGTTCTCTAGTACCTAAGCTTGTAGAACTGAAGAACTCCAGGATTAGCGCCACCTCCCGCCCCAAATGTCACCACCAGGCTACTGGCCCACCAACCAACTTGCCTGGATGAAAATCTGCCCTCACCAGGCCCTGGTGGCGCTTCTGTTCTGGAGCCAGGTAGCAAAAAGAGAGTATCCATCTCCTGGGCTCCTTTCCCCCCAGCAATGAGCCCTGGCTTCTAGAAGCCTTGTGGGTGGAGGCTGTAAACTCCACTCTTCCAGGCCTGGTCTGGAGCCCTTTCCCAAGAAATCTTTGGAGGGAGACTGCAGGGGTGAGATCGGCAGGGGGAATGGACGTGTGGAGTGTGAAGTTCAAGCGATCACTGGGGTGTGTCCAGTGTGACCGTGGGGATCCTACTGTTTCAAATCACTGATCTCGGTTGTCTACAACTGGGCAGATCACTCGCAGGTCCGGGAAAGTGTGAGCTCAGTGATGCACTCGCAGGGGTGGTGGGTTCGAAGCCCCGCAAGCGGTGGAAAGGGTGATGCAGAGAAGTGGAGCCCCTGGCCCAACAGGAGGCCTTCCAGCGGCCAAGCGGCCGCGCTGGGAAACAAGGACCGAGCGCTTTGCTCCCTATCTTCCCAGTGTCCGTCCTATATTGTTTTCTGCTCTTAAAACTGACATGTCTAATTGGCAATTGGTGCCGAATCGTGTCCAGAGGTCTCTTGTGGAACATTTCTACAGCTGTCTCCTTCAACTAGACGCTTATTCATGTCGCCTTAATGAGAAACAAAACGTTCTCTAATGAGCAATTACAGAGCGACAGGATTGTTCCCATAACAAATTCTTGCGAGTGACAGAAGCATCCTTTGTACCAGATATTTCGCATACTGTTACCGATTTTTCCCTTCTCTAGCCTGGCTCCGTGGAGGCGCGGGGCACGCGGAACCGACCTGAGGTCCCCAACGTGGGGACTAGCGGGCAAGCCCCGGGCAGCCACACGGTCATCGCGGTCCCTACGTGCCACCCCCGCCCTGGAGCCTCGGCCCGGGTCCCCAGGCTCTGTAGTGCTCCCAGGAGTGAGACGCCACGTCCCATTATCCCGCATATTATCTCCTTGTCACGAGGACAACAAATACCGATTAATCTTCCTAGTAAACTGTTTCCTATTCTTGACCAAGCTACTTGTGGGGGGAGGGGGCGGAGATTGCTAACCGAGCCCCACCCGCTCCTTTCCCTCCACCCCTTCCCACAGACCCCACCTCTGCGCCCAGCCCCGAGCCCACAGCGCACCTCCTAGTCTAGTTAGTAGCCTCCTCACCTACCCCACCTCTTCTGACTAGTCACCACCCACAGAGAGTGAGAACTGGGGGCTTAACCGGAGGGGAGGGGGGAGAGAGACGTGAGATGTTGACCTGGGTGCTTTAGTTGGGAAAGCACCACTTCCCATGCTCAGGCTTTCCTCTGCGCCCTACTCATAATCACATAATTTGTCAATTACGGCAAAAGGCAAAATGATACAATCATGTTTACCTCGCAGCCTGTCAGTGTGTTAACTTGTCACATTTCTACAGCAAGGGGGCTCTCCGTGCATTGTAATGTCATATTTGAATGGGGCCACCACAGTGCTTTGCTCTTACACATACTCCTACCCATGAGTGCGCACACACACACACACACACACACACACACACACACACACACACACACACCCCTAAGGTCAACAAGATGGTTTAACAAATACCACCTACATACAATGCAAGTCACGGTGACCTAGGCTTTCTGGCGCAGTCCCCTTACTACATTCTCCAGGTACCGAAGCCTGGAAGAGGAAAAGGTTGGAGCAGGAGAGGATGTCCATGGACAGAGGGAAGGATAGCTTGCGTAGATTACCTTGTGGAGGTTGCCCTGGCACCGAAGTCCCGGGATACCAACCAGGGCGGGTGCCCCAGCTTCCGGTCTGTCCATTCAACATCCTTAGCTTATCATACATGCCGTCTGCGCCCATCTGTTGCTTTTCGCTAGCCAGGTTGCGAAGAACTCTGTTTATTGATGACACCTGCAAAGCAAACCAAATCAAGCCAAATGGTAGCGTGTCCTGAAGATACACTCACTCCAACCATTTTATGTCCCCCATCTCAGCTCACCCAACACTTGAAAGAATGACTCTCAACACATTACAAAGCTCCCAGACTCCCCTCTCCCCCCAGTGAGTGAGTTTGAAGTTACTTCATGAAAAGAATGATGACCATCTTTTTGGGCATGGAGACTGAGTTGGGTAGGAAACTGGCAGGTACTTCATTTTCTCTAGGTGTCTTTGGTGACCTAATGCAGGGGATTGTTTTCTTTGTTTAAAACCTTCCTGATCAAAGAGTTAGACTTAGCCTAGAAATTGCTCTCATACTATTTGATGGTTTTCTATTAGAGCAGAACTAGGTGTAAGATGCCTGAAGAACTCAGGCAGATGCATTTGTAGGGAATAAGAACCAGTTTTCATTTTTATTTTCCTTCTTGATTCAAGTGTATTTCCCCAGCCTCTGCCCTTTGGTTTGAAGCATGCAAATGAAAAGAATAACTTTCTACACTTGATTCCTATATCTCAGACAAAACGTCAGGGCATTGCTCTCAATATCTGGCAGGTACAGGGGACACTTGCGAATCAGGGAAGGGACAATAATGAAGAGACACTGAGAGAGTGAAGAGCAGTAAAGAAAGAGGTGGCAAAAAGGAGAGGAAGACAGCAATGTGGATCTTAGTGCAGTGAAGGCAAATGTTCTCAGTGAACTTACACTTGGTATGTTATCGTTGGTACAGACCCCCTCGGACAATAATCTGTCTCGGATTTCCCAAGCAAAGATGGACGGGCACTCCCGCTTATACTGGGCTATTTTGCTTACAACTTCTGGAGTCGCTACTCTCGGTTTACTACCACCGATTGCCCTGGGTCTGATGGAGCCAGTCTCGTAATACCTGCCCAGAATTTTACTCACACATCCGTTGGACACCTGCATAGGGGAAGTGGACAGAAAACCACATTATTAATGATTTCAAGACAAAAATAAAATTGTTTAAGTATGCATTAAACAATGACAAGCTTACGTTTTGATTGTCCAGCACTTGGACTTTTGCATCTGCATGGGTCTATAACACAAAAATATACCTTCAATGGTATGAGAACTTACTGTAGAGAGCTTTTTTTTCTTAAAATTACATTTGTAGCCCTAAAAACTACAAATATGATGATACTTTCAAACATTTTTGAACTAAAAAAATAATTTTTAAAAATTTAAAAACTGTTTTCCTAAACAATGCCTGAAGATGCATCAAAACGAAGTCAAGTTAATTTTTGTTTAGTGTGCTGATTTGCTTAAAGTGGCATCATGTCTTAAAGAACAAAGGAGAAAAGTTAACTGAATTTTTGCATTTTCTTTTCCCTTACAAGTATGCCCAAATGATTAAATGTGAATTAGAAAGGGGCAGACAGCATTTGCTTTTTCAAATCAATATATATGCTTTGTATGCATGAAGAATGCAAACAAATCTATCAAAATCTAAGGTGAGCCAGGGGGGATGGGAAGAGGAGAATTAAATTAGGCCAGTTTATATAACTCAGCTCCTTACAGTTCATAAACTGTTACTACAATAAATGTATGCCTTTATCAAATGAAAAGAGAAAGGTTTAAAAAAATCTTCACACACATTTTTTCCCCTTAAGCAGATGAATTATCTTATGTAACTGACTCAGGTTGCTTGCAAGAGGTAGGGAAGGATGGTGGAAGGGGGGAAAGCGGGAAGGCAGGGGAATGGGGATGGGAACTGGGCCCAATAGGTAAAGGTGGGGGGGTCCATAATTAGCGAAGTTTACAGTAAGAAATGAAGAGAGAGCGCTGAGAGTGGAGGGCCGCAGGGGGGCGGCGGATGGGGCGGCGCGCCGGGAGGATCACCTGCAGAATTCGGGAAATGTCGCACGGCCGGGCCCCGCTGTGAGCTAGCTCTACGATCTTCTGCCGGGTGGAGTCCGGCAGTGGCCTCCCGTTGACAAATACACCACCGAGCTGATTCACTCCGCTGTGACCTGAGGAAAGGAGGAAAAGAGGAAGAGAGAAGAGGAGAGGACAGCAGATCAAAGGGAAAAGGAAGAAGAGGAGGAAGAGTGGAGAGGAGGAAGAGGAGGAGGAGGAGGAGAAGAAGAGGAGGAGGAGGAGGAGGAGCAAGAAAGAGGAGGTGGAAGAAGAAGAAAAAGAAAAAGGAGAGAGAGAGAGAGAGAGAGAACCACAATGCATCCTTAGCTCCCTGCCAACCTGTGCCAACCTCAGCAATCAGGTCCTTGGTATTGCTCAAAACACCCATGACAATAGGAGCACTAGCCCAGCAGAGCACTGGGCAGCCGGGCCTCACATACATTCTGTTCTCTGCACCCTGGATTGCTGAAACTCCAATGTCAGACCCAGGACAACCAACAAACCAGCAATGTTTCCAGCCCACTCCTTCATAAGTGATCCAGCTGCCTTGAAACTCACAAGGTGCAAACAAACTGGCTCTACAATTTTCTTCTCAAGAATCCTTCTATATATCTTTTCAAACCCAGATTCTATAGCACCCCACTCCAGCCTCTGTGGCGTAGGAACCGTGAAAGCAAATCCCACAGCCCCGCACAGCTCTGTTGGACATTAACATCCAGAAACATTTGCATCATGATCAAAACTCCAGCAAAGGCACCCCCACAGCACAGGGGCTTTGTGGACTGCTAGCATTATTATTATTATTATTTATTTATTTCAATAGAAGAGAAAGGAAAAGAGTAGAGAAGAGCCAAAGCAACAAATCTGTAGCTAGTGAACCCTTCGCTGGGTTTTTGTGCCACCACTTTCAAGCACTTAGGTTCAGAACCCGCACCCAGCTGAACAGTGCTCCAGCCCCGCAAGTAGAACTGAGAGCGAGGAGTTTTCTCACCCAACACCAACACACTTGCTTTACTTTAGAAGCCGAACTCTCGCCCTCCCTCAGCCAAGGACACAAATACTAGCAATTTTTTTTTAAAAGACAGAAAAGAAAAAAACAATCTATCATAGTGTCTACATCCCTTCTTCTGTATCCTGTATCCCACAACCTCACCCCATTGTCTGGTCTTAGAAAACACTTCTAAATTACCCCCTCCAGAGAAACCACAGACACACAAATACATTTCCACTTCCTCAAAAATTCTCCAACCTGCAGCCCCGACTCTAGCAAGCAGCCCTCCCAGGAGAAGATGTGGCTTCCTGCTCGTCTCTTCTCTCTTCTCTCTTCTCCTCTCTTCTCCTTGGAGCCTCCTGATAAATTGACTCCAGGAGCCTGAGCTTCTTAGCAATAAATAAGCTCCAAATATAGAAGAGGGGGGAAAATATGATGAGCCTCTCTGACATTTGTCTTTAAAATAAAACTAGCTGCACGTCAAGTTTGAGCTTAATTTCTGGAAATAGGCGGAAGTCGCTCCGGATCATGCATGGAAGGCTAATTGAAAAGATCAGTCGGGGCGCTTGTGGCAGCCTTGTCACTTTGTGACAGTGCTCCGCTCCGGGAAATTGCATCGTCACGACAAACGGGACCGTGATAAAACGACCCTTTCCGTCCCTATTTGTAGATCACTCAGACAAGATTGAACTGCACTCGTTTCCCCTTCGAGGGGAACCGCGTTTTCAGGGTAGCCCAAGGCTTAGGGCTGGGGGGGGGGCTCACTCAGGGAGGGGGACCCAGAACTTCAACTGGATGAGAAGTGACAGGCCTTTGGGGATCTAGGCTCCAGCCAGGGCAAGCACAAGCCAGGACACATCGAGGACAGCGCTTTGCCTACAGAGCAAGGCCTATGCTGTGCTTCGGGTTTCTCCTGAATTCCCTTCATCGCCTTCCTTGGTCTCCCAATTCTCCTATAATTGCTTCAGCTACAAAGCCCCACCTCTGGGCACAGAAGCCTTCCAGAAAAAAGAAGGGCTGGCCCACAGAAATGGAGAGGACTTTCCAAACTCCGTGCATAAGCCGGTGCAATTCCAGCCTCCAGAAAAAGCCGAAAGCCGAAAGCCAGTGGAGGCATGCAAGGCCACCTCATCTTAGACTTTCCTCCTTCCCCATCTATTGCAAAAATAACGTGACCACCACAGCAGCCACTATGGCTGGCGGGTGTTGGCCCAGGAGACACCAAGAACCAGACAGTCTCTGCCAGCATCGAAATGGCAGGGAGGAAGCCCGGCTCTCAAGTCTCCCTCCCAGGTTAAGCCTCAATCATTGTGTCCCTTCCCTAGGGACGGCTGGCGCTCTCGCCCAGTGGCGATGATTATGCGCCTAGAATTCAACCGCGAAGCATCTAATAGGAAAACATATGGTGTCAATTTGGATGCTCCGCTCCTCCTGCACACCCGGGGAATGAACGGCACAAAGCCCTGCAGGCTGGCCCGCGACCCCGTGGCCCTCTGGGCCTGCCAGCCAGACCTCAGTGGTAAATGCTCGGGACTGAGAGCCTGGACCCACCTAGCCTGCTTCTAAGGAAGTCTGAGTTGGGGGTAGGGGTGGGGATCTAGTCACCTGGTAGGGTAGGCAAAAGCATTTGCCACATGATGGAGGGTAGGGGGATCCTGGCCAAGCCCTGGGCTTTGCAAGGTTCTGTAAAAACGTGCCTCAAGGCTCTACCTCTGTGCCCTTCCCTTACCTTTGTGTCTACCAACTCCTGTAGCAGTAGGAGACAGCCAGCTCCACCAGAACTGATGGGGACTCTCTTAAAGATGGGTCACCAGAAGACCTAGGCCTTCGCACACTTCAAGTGAAGCCTAAGCCCGGGTACAGACTCCAAACCTGAACCCAGCCTAGTTTTACTGGGCCTTCAGGCTGCCATCAGGCCTGAGGCTCTAGGCCTAACCCTGCCATGCACCAGCACCTACTGACTGAAGTCAGGCAGGTGGTACCCAAAACGGCCCAAGCAAAGGAAAGCAGACAGACACTGGAATATCAAAGGCACCCGTGGGCCTGGGATCACCAGGATCCAAGCAGGGAAGGGTATTTCCAATTCTTGACACAGCCTCCATGCTTTTTCCATGTCTACTAAACCCTGCTCTCAGCCTTACACCGGTAACAATTCCCGCAGTGCTGTTTACCAGCCCCACCCTGCCTCAGGCCTGGGGTGAGGCTTTCCTGCAAGGCCTCTAGCTGAAATGGGGAGGGGAGGAGCTGAGGGTGACTAGCGGAGGGAAGCCCCCCACCTGGCCTTGTCTGTGGAGACATTCAGTCTTGGTTAAATCCAAAGGGGCCTCCTTCTCCCAGCACAACCAGAAGCCTTCGCCCCGCCCTAACTCAGCCCAGCCCTTCTCTCTGGGGTCAGAGCCCGGGCAGGGGCGGGGAGGGGGTGTGAGTTACAGGATTTGGGGGGGTGGGGATGGGGTTTCTCTACCGCAGCACGGAAAACTTAGGCTGTTTCTGTTGGGCGCAGCCCTTGAGTTTCCAGAATCAAGAAAAGCAAAGCAAATGTCCTCCCCTGGCGGGCTACTTGGCGCTGAGGGGTGAAGACACTACGGCCGATCCAGGGCTTTTTTTCCCCCTCCCGCCAGGTGGCCAGACCAGCTCCAGTTGCCCTGAGCCTCTGAGCCCTCCCCTGACCAAGGCTGGTTCCCGCGCCTCCAGCCCCGAAGTCCGCAAAAGACCGAGGCACTTACTGTTCTGCATACTGACGCTGGCGGGGGGCTTCAGGATCCCAGGAGGCTCGAATTTGGGGCTCTGTTAGCAAGAAAATAAAAGTTAATCACCAGGTAGACTTGATTCCCACCCAACAGCCTGGGGCCAAGACGGGGAAAGTCTTCCTCTTTCAAGAAACTGATCTATTCTACCACTTGGGGCCACCACAGGGTCAACAAGATCCTGCTCTCCAGTGCATACCAAAATCTACCCTTCAGCCTTTCAAATAAAAATGCTCCAAGATTCCCAGTCCCCCCCCCCAAAAAAAATCCTTTAGTAGTTAATCTTTTAATCAGAAGAAACGATGACCCGATTTTGATTCCCCCCCCCCCCCATCTGTACTATGATGAGAAAATATTCTGGAATGGTTTGTTTCAATTCTTCCAGGTTTTAAAGCCCAGAGAAGCATCGCAGAACTTGCCTGAAATCTTGGATGTCTGTCCACTCTTATAAAAGGCCTCACACATCTGCACAGCCCTAGTTAAAGTCTTCCCCCTAAGACAAAACAGAGAGAGAAAGAGAGAGAGAGAGAGAGAGAGAGATGTCAAACTGATTTGGAAGCACAGGTAGATGGGTTAGGGCTCAATCTCTCTGCCATGAATCCCAGCACCCTCTCCCCTAGCCATCAATCTCACTGTTTAGAAAAGGTTGCTTTGGCCTGGTTGAGAGAATTAGAGAATCTGATCAGCTGTGGTTCCATTTTGCAAAAATATCAAGAACCAGGAAGAGAGGAAGGGGTAGGTCAGGGAAACAGTGGGATAAGGAATGGAGCTAAAAACTGGGCGAGCGGGGAGGGCATAATACCTAAACTTTAGAGGTAAAGAGGAAACCTCTAAGAACTTGGTAGTTCCTGGGGGGGGGGGGGCACAGGTTAGAGCCATCTGAGAGAGCTGCTGGTGCACATTCCCTCTTTCTGTAAAGAATTTCACCCCCTCAGTTGTCCCAAGGTCCCCAGATTTTCCTTCCCAGTCATACCTCCCTCTCCACCTCACTCCCAGCCCTTCTGAGACTTTACAAGTGGTGAGCCCAACTTTCTTCCCCAAACTCTATTTATTGTGATTAAGTTCTCTTTTGGTGTTTAGATCTCCCTTCTTTTTACTGTACTGTGACACACGCTGCCTACCTCGCCTCAGTGCTTTAAAAAGTACGAACAGGAGGGGGTGAGCATGGTCGACAAAGCCTACAGGCGGTGAACAATGGCTTCTATTCTCCGGCTTTCCCCAATCCAAAGAGCAAAACCCAGACTCCCTAACCAGCAACACAGCTTCCAACCAAATGTACCAACAACTCACCAACTCACAAAGGGAAAGGAGGGAGGGATTCTTCTCACTTCAGAAGTCCTGACCCAGCGCAGGTCCCTGAAGGCTCTCTCACTACCACCCCCTCCCTATCTTTCCCTAAAGAAGGTTCTTGGGGGAGGATGGAGAAAATAGAAAAGTAATTTCTTGTTATAAATTTCTGGAGGTAATTGTGTTACTGGTGTGAGTTGTTAGGGGCTGTAAAAAGATACAAGGGCACCGTGGGGAGCTCAATTGGGAAGGGAGAGTTACAATAAAGAGTGCATTCAGGAGGTTCGACCAAAAAAAAAAAAAGGAAGAAAAAATAAAGAGCTAAAATAATGAAATACTGACAGCATCATCTATTTTTAAAAGCATTCTTTTATCCATTTTGCTTGTAATGCTTATTAATTTTGCCTGCTTATGAGTCAAGAATTTCAAGAAGTACCTTTTCCTCTCCAAGGCCTGTTCTGGTCCAATTTTTTAACTAACTGGGAGACAGCTTAAATTCATAAAACTGAAGCTACTAAGAAGACTTTTTTCTCAGCATCTGATTGTGCCATAGCAAACAGTGGCCACAACAAAATGTAACCTCTAAAACCCTATGGGGTTTCACTCTCTAAAGAGCCTCCCTCCATCTCAGTCCTAGAATCTACAGCCCTGCCAACACCAGACATAAACCCCAACTCTGGCTAGAATGTACTTTTCCCTAAGTGCACGTAGCAAAAGGTAGAAGATGGGGACAGAGGGAAGTGAATTCCAATTGGAGGGGTAAAACTTTCTGAACTTCTCTCTTTAAACCCACCCCCTACACCATCACAATTGCTTGCCCTCATCCTTAGCTAGTTTCTTCTTCTTCTTCTTCTTCTTCTTCTTCTTCTTCTTCTTCTTCTTCTTCTTCTTCTTCTTCTTCTTCTTCTTCTTCTTCTCCTTCTCCTTCTCCTTCTCCTTCTCCTTCTCCTTCTTCCTAGCTGATCCTTGAACAGCCTCACTGATTAATTTTCGAAGCAGCTGGGAAGGTGATAGCATTTCAAGTTCCGGTTCTCCTCCATTCCCGTCTCCCCGCGCCCCCCCCCCCCCCACAACTTGGCTAAGAAGCTATCTAATTACTTAAGTAATAGTTCACACTTAATGCAAAAGTAACTTGGGAAGCAAGGCACACTAACACCGGAAGCAGTCCAGTCGTGTTCTTAGTGCCGCCAGACCCCCAGCCCAAGCCCAAGCCTCCTAACCCAATCTGGGGCTTTGTATGGCTTTGGTAAGGCCAAAGACCCACATTCAGATGGAAGTCTTCACAAATCTCAAACTCCACCAGCATACTCCACAAAAGGCCGCTGGGCTATGACCCCACTCCCTGTCCCTAATACAACTTTGAGCTTTAAATGCTGCTGTTTGTTTTAATGCCTTAATTCTCAAAATCCACACCAACCCACCAGACTCCTTAGCTGGGATGAAGGGGAAAACTCATTTTCGGGACTCTAACCCCTTCCCCCAGTAATTAGCAATTAGGATGACAAACTTTTATTCTCTAGGGCCAAATAAGATAACAACTAATCAAATTGCCTTCAGACATATGCAAAGGTCACCGGGTATTACCAAAAAAAAAAAAAAAAAAAAGTAATGTCAGTGGCAGCAACTATTATTTCTCCTTGGTTCACTTGCCAGCTTCCAAGTACTTTGCTTTTCATTTCATTTTCTGCTGTTTTTTCCCCCTCTTCAAGCCTTCTCAAGTTCAAACTAAACATCCAAAATGGCTTAGAGAGCTTGGGAAAGCAAGAGAGAAAAAGAAAGAAAAGAAAACCACAATCACTTTGTTTTTAAACTTTCCAGAAACCATGATGACTGAAGGGCTAGGTTTTCGCACTTGAAAAAGAAAGCATTTCCACTTGAAATTCAACTCCACTTCCCCCAATTACACTTGCTAAAATTCAGGGCTATTATGGCAGCACAGGGAGACTGAGAAAAATCTGCACCAGGAAAGAAGGCAACAACTTTATGAACTTTGAAAAGACACTTTTCCTCCGGGGGTCTTAGAATCCCCAAACTCTCAAATTACTCAGACTAATTAGTTGGGAGAGGATTTGATTAGATGAGAGGGAAAGCCAATGCTTTCTTATATTTTTAAGGCAACACAAAAGAAAAAAATGAGGGGATTCAGAGTACAAAAGAAGGAAAGAAAAAGAAAGAAGGAAAAAGGGAGGAAAGAGGGAAGGAAGGAAGAAAAGAGCGAGAAAGAAAGAAAGAGAGAGAAAGGAAAAGAAAAGAACAGAAAAGAAAGAGGCCACCTTTCCAGTTGGAAACTTGTTGAAATGGCAGCACTACGAGGCGACTTGGATCGAACAGGACAAGACCGAACACCCACTGAGCTCTAGGGACCAGTGATGAGGAGCACCTCAACTTTCTCCGAGAGGGGAAGAAGGTGGAGGGGCGCGGGGGGGGGGGGGGGGAAGGGATCAGAGAGTTTGCCAGCGCGAGCTTCGCTCTCAAGTTGAGCCGGACGCGGGAGCCCGGGGGGCTCGGTGGAAGCTGACAGTCCTCCCGTTTGCTGGGCTCCGAGCTCTCTCGGAGCGTGCGTCCCACCGCCTTGGCCTGCTGGCTTCTTTACCGGCTCGAGCTCGCTTGTGGTTTCTCTCCGCCTCCAGCTTGTGGCTGCCTCGCCGACTGAGTCCGATCGCGCCGGGGGCGACGGTGATGCCCAGTGCTTTTCCGCGCCAGGGTCCAGCGCCGCACAAAGCCGGAGGACCGGCCGGCGGGCGGCGGCGGGACCAGCTGACTCCCCCCCGGCGCGCTTCCGCGCCGCGCCGGCTCTCTGCGCGCTGGCTGGGCCCGGGCTGCACAAAGCCGCGGCGGCAGCAGGTCTCAGCCGCCGTCCCCAGGCCTTGGGGCTCCATGGAAGAGTCTCTTCGATCTCCCTCGAAGGCCTGGAGTCTTTGGCGACACCCGGGCCGGGAAGGGAAGCTACAGCTTCGCTTGGAACCCCGGTGGTGGCTGCTGCGAGATCCACCCGCGCTGGTGCATCGCCGGCCGCCCTCGGGGTCGGTGCCCGCCACCGCTCCCGGGGCCGTCGCCCTTCCGACGCGGGCTTTCGCTGGAAGTAGAAAGTTTGGGATCCTGCGTGGAAACTTCTGCCCAACTCTCCAGGCGTCGCCGTGGGGGGAGGGGACCAGCGAGAGGGGAGGAAGGAGGAGAAGGGGGGAGGGAGAGGGAGACCTGCCTGAAGATTACAAGAAACAATCATCATAAAGCGAGAAGAAAGCAGCGCACTCACCTTTCTGAGGCATCCTCTCTCGTGGTCAGAGCTCCTGTCAAGAGTTTTGTTTGGTTGGGTTTTTGATCTTTTTTTTTTTTTTGGTGTTTTGGTTTGGTTTGGTTTGGTTTTTCTGTTGTTGTTGCTTAAAGACCCACAACCGTTTGAAAGGATGGTGTTTTAAAAGAGTTGCTCGTAAGAGTTTTCTCCACAGACGCTGCAGGGTTGGTGTGTGAGAGCAATTCTCAGATCCCTGGGAAGGAGACAGAGATTGACAATAAAATGGGCTGTCAGCGGCTGGAGAGTGAGAGATAAAGAGTGTGGGTGAGGGAAGTGGCTGCAGCCAGCACACCTATGCTGATTGGTGATGGCTCAAGTGTGTTAATGTGTGTGTGCCGGCGCCCGGCCTCGCCTCCACCGCTCCTCACTGGCCCATTAGCGAAGCCTGACCTCTGTCATCATCCTCCAGCAAAACACTTCCTCCTGCGCCTGAACCAGAGCGGGAAATGAGGCCGAGCCACGGTTCGCTTTTCAAACCCACTAATCACTCCGCAACATGCAAATGCACCGCTCGCTCCCACACAAAATATTGCTTTATGCAAAGCAGCGCCGGGGCCTCGCGCCAGCCGATTGGATGCTCCCTCTCCCTGCCTGGTGCAATTGGTCCGTTTGTTTGAATATGAATACACTTGTTTTCGGCTCCGCGGGTGGGTCCCGGGCTCCTCTCTCCGGCGCTGGGCCCCCCGCTCCCGGGGGGCGCTCTGGCGCTCAGCGACTGCTCCCCCGTTCCCCGCGCGCACCGGGAGCCGGCACGGCCCCAGCCTTGAGGCGACGAACTTGATGGGTCAAGTGGAGACCTCTGGGCTGGGTAGTCGCGCTCCCGGCGGTCACCTCCTCAAGCTGGGGTGCGGGACTCCCAGACCACGGAGGTAGCAAGTTTCGGCTCTCCTTTCTGGCCATCCACCCCCAGTGTGTACCGAGGCCGGACGCCCCTCCCTCATCCACCCCCCCTCCCCACGCCCTTCCTACCCCCCGTCCTCGCCCGGGACCCAGGTTGCCGAACACGACGGTGGCTGCGCTCTAGCCACCTGGCCTCTAGAGAGGAAGAAGAGAAAAGGGGCCGGATCTTTGCTGGGTTCTGATAGCCTCCCCGTAGTGGTGGTTGGCGTAGCAACGCCGGGGCAGAAAAGAGGCCTCCAAGCCGTGAACCCGGAGAGATCGGCAGCCTCCGCAGCCCTGGCCTCCCGGGCCTGCCCGTTTCCCCCACCACACTCCTGCTCCTCTAGCCTTTTCTTTCTGTCTCTTTCTCCTTTCGGAAGCCGCGGTGCGCAGCGGAGCGGAGGCGCGGCCCGGGCTGGAGAGGCCCGAGTAAACACACCACTTACTTTGTGTACAGAGGATTCTTGTGAAAAGCCCTGAAGAGTCCTCACCAAACACTCACCAACTTCTCCCACGTGCCATTTGTTGACTAAGTGAGGCTGCTTTTGCAGGCGCCAGAGAGGAGGGGAAGTGAGGGGAAGATGAGAGGAGGGGGGAGTGCGGGAAGAATTGGGGGGGGGAAGAAGGGGGGTGATCAATGCTGAGAGAGATAGATTCTGCTTGTGCGTGTCCCGGGCGGCGTTCATCGTCTGTCAGCGTGTGTCTCGGTGTGTCACCGGCTATCTGTGTGTGGGTGCGTAAGGGTCCACGACTCCCTCTCCTGGGTCAGCCTTGTTCACGGAGGCGGATCTCCTTCGGCAGTTGCCAGAAAAAGCGAGCAGGAAAGTAAGTAAGTGGCCTTTCTCTTCTGACCACACACCAGAAGTCCATTTGTTGAATCCTGGACGATTACGATACACCTCAGTACACTCCAAAGGCTCCCTCTGAGCTCGCAGTTTAGGTGACAGAGGAGCCAGTGGTCTGTTCGGAGCTGTCCGGGGCTCTCTCTGGGAGCGTGTAGGCCTTGGATCCGGGGAAAGAAATTGGCCCTGGGGTATGGGACACCTTCCCTCCCTCAAAAAAAAAAAATCAGGCAAAAGGTGAATGGAGGTGGAAAAAGCTGAGACTGAGAGGTCGAAAATGAAGCCCCCAGCCTGAGACACTCGACTCCTCCAGACTTAGGAAAAGTGTTGAAAGTCAGAGTGCATCAATAGTCTGCGATCCCCAACTGGCCTGCCAGGCCGCACCTCGGAAGCCCCTGCGGAGCCGGGATGGTGACAACGCAGCAGGCTATCTCGGGCCTCCCGGCCTGGTGCAGGTCTCACCGCCCGGTGCCCACTACTGGACCGAGAAAAGCAGCTACGGATGAGTCCGGGCATAGTTTCCTGGGAGCAATGGCCACCGAGCCAGAATAAGGTTTTGCTTACGTCCTCAGCCTGAGAAGGGTAGCCCGCTTTGTCCCTTCTCGCTGCCCAAGAGCACTCGCGAGGAGCGGGGAGGAAATCCGGGCCAGAGGCGAAGGAGGTGGAGCCGATGCCCAGGTCCGCGGCCTCCTAGGCGAGATTTCGTAGGACCGAGAATTTCGGAGGATCCCCAGAAGTGTGGCGTCGGGGGGGTCCAGGTCCCAGGCCAGTCAGGATCTACGTTCTCTTTTTCTCTTTATACTTTTTCAAGGGAGCATTTAAGACGCATAGGCAAGAATGGAGAGGGGAGGAAAAGGATGCAGTAACTCCGTCCGAACTGGAGGCAAATATCATTTTTACAACCTCTCAATTAGCAACCGAGTGGATTAGCACCTTCTTAAGCTTTGCCTAAGAAAGAAGCTGCCATAATCTTGTTGCTATTTCCCCCCAGGGCACTGGCCCTTAGAATCACCTCCTTCTCCCACCACAACCCCCCACTCCCATCTCACCTCGTAGAAAAGTTTTAACCAGCAAACAACAACAACAACAAAATCCAAAGGAGACCAGGAGCTGGGAGAAAAGGCCACTGACCTCATGGGAGGGGGGGTGGAGATAAGGGCTCAGAGAAGGATTCTTGGAAACTCCTAGGCACAAATAAGAAGAAACAAAAGGGACTTGGCTGCTTCCAACGTGTCAATATTTGGGAGGGGGGGGGAGGGGATGAGCTCAGCCCTGAAGGAGGCAGGGTTTTAAAAGTTTAAAGAGAAAGTGGTAAGAGCAAGATTTCCTTGCTCTCTCTGGGCTGGATTCAAGGAGACCAGGCGACCCATCGATTTGGCCAAGTACCTACAGTGGAGGCTACTATGGCCTGGAGAAAACGGGATTGGGATACAGTGCTGGGCACCATGACCAGGGGTGTCCCCCCAAATCGAGACCATTGGAAAGTCGCCATTTTAATTACGGCTTCCAACACCACCGAGGCCCACCTGCTGCCCTTCAAGGCAGGGGTGTATGGGGGGGGGGGCGGGGAGATCATGCCTTCGGTTTTTTTTTTCTTTTTCTCCACTCTGGATTTCCATCCACTCTGTCCACCCTTCTCTGCCCCCTGGCGCCGGACAAGGACCTCTCATCCGAGAGCGGGGAGCTCTGGGCCGTTCCCGGAGGCAGTAGGTGCCGCGGGAGTCACGCTTGGGAGATCGCGGTCCGCCAGGTAGGGCTCAGAACCCCCCTGGCCGGTATCCAGGCATCGGGGTGAGATCACGCAGCGGGTCCCCCCGGCCCTCTCATCCTTAGCTTTCGCCCGAGTCTGCCCCATCAGGTCTTCATCCCCAGGGCAGCCTCCAGCGAGGCAAAAATAAAAGTATCCAGCTCTGGGAAAGTGTCTTTGGCACCTAGCTCCCGAACCCAGGTTCCTTTGCCAGTTGTTCGCAAACCTCCGAACTTCGACTCTTCCCCGGGCCCAGCAGAGGCGCGTTCGTGGCGCGCTGGGACTCAACTTCTTGGGAGAAAAAACAAAAAGTCTCCACAGACTTCCTCATCACTACGTAGAGTCCCAAACCTCTCTCTCCGCAGGCCCTGGGAAAGTGGGTTCCCTGGATTGCACAGCTGATAAATGTGTCCAAGAAATACGAAGGCAAAGGCCTCCCACGCCCCGGTTGCCTAGTTCCGGGTGCCTCCCCGGAACTGGGGGCCTCCCCGTCTTTTCCTATCTTCCGCAACCTGCAAAGTTCCTGATCACCCCCCCTCCCCAAGCCTCGCCAAGCCCGGAGTGTAAAGGGAAGCGGAGCAAAGCCCAGAGCCCGCCTAGCAGCGCCTCCAAGCTGTAGCTACGCTTGGCTGGAGGAAGCCACGGCGCCCCTCGCCTTCCCTGTCTCTTTCCAAATAGTTACTGTGTCAGAACGCTCTGTGGGGTTGTTTCCCTTCCATTCCTACTAGGCAGCAAGATTCTCTTTTCTCTCCCCCTTTCCTTACCCACTGCACCCCCTCCATGCTTAAAACAAAACAGCATATATTGCTGGGTTTTTCATTGAAGAGATTTCTTGCAGCGGGCTCGGGTCAAAGCTTCAAGATTTGCCTTCTATGCTGTTATCTAGATAAGAGCCGGGTTTAAAGTTCTTGATGTGTAGGACTCTTGAAATGCGCTCATAGCTTTGGATTCTTACAAATAGAGGTCCTACGAAAGTTTGCTTTCCATTTCTTTACCGTGGGAGGGACGATCCTTCATCTCCCCTTCCCCTGTTAAGCTCTATCCCCTCAAAAAGAAAAGTTAGCCGGTGCCACCTCAGTCCATTCTCCCTAGTGATCCTCTCTCTATAAACAGCAACCTGTCCTAAAGGCCGGGGACTAAGTCTTGCAGTTTTCTGGGTCCCAGGAGCTAAGAATTGGGGGCTTTGGGACTAGGGAGCAGGAGAGAGCAAATGTCATGGCTGGCTTGCTCCAGCAGCCAGAGAACCGCAGCTAAGCGCATCCTGACAGGCTTTTAAAATGACATTGATTGGGACAAGCTGTTCCCAACCCTAGTAAGAGTTAATCTGCCTGTTAATCAAGGCACTAAGGGGCTCAATGTGAGTTTTATTAGCGACTGGAGAACAGAGGCGGCAGCAAGGGATCAAAGCTGGGATCCTAGATATTTTGTCAGCGCACGCTCTTCAAAAAAATGTATTTTCAATTAGAGAACAATTCAGGGCTTTTCATCATTTCCTAACCCAGCCTCACAGATGGTGTTTTACAAACCTGCTTGGGGTGTGTTTGGGGGGGGGGGAGTGGGGAGAGAAGCTAGGGAGAGATAACCCACAAACCCCAGAAGTGTAGAGAGAATTGTGGATCACTTCAACCGAGTTTGGTCCTGGAAAATTTAAGAACGCTTAAGTTTCTCGAGTCCTTCCCAAGAAGAAAAAGAATGCAAAGTGAAGCAACAAATACGCCTAAGATCGGCGTCCACCTCAGTTTCCCATTCCCCAGGTGCTAGTGGAATCTGACCACCTACCAGGGTGGGCAGGAAAGTTCACAAGAAGTCTCCTTCCACCTTTCCGGAGCTGCCTCCTCCCCTTGGTTGGAGGGGCTTGGGTTTCCTTCAGTTTTCTTTTCAAATTCTTAAGTGAATAAGTAAAATTCTGGGCTCAGTGAAAATTTGAATAATAATTCCTCCAATAATGCAAATTATATGAGAAGATGGGGGGGGGGGTGAGACCAGACTGGCCAACCCACACGTACCCTCTGATCAAGGAGGGGACAGGAGCGGGAAGGCAACTGAGGAAGTCCTCGGATCGCCCCCGATGCTGGGATGAGGAATCTGGTCAGAAGTAATTATGTCACCGAATTTTCTCGCTGTGACAGCCGAATAAACACAATCTCCAATAAACATCTCTAATGAGGGAGGAGGCCCGAGGATGGCTGGGGTTGATTTATGACTGGGGAAGGTCTACTTCCCACTGCGAAACGGGCAACCTGCTCACCACCCCAGCTCCCGGGGAAAAGGAACCTACAGAGGAGAGGAACTCTGCTCAGGTAAGGTGCATGGCTGGTCGGGCAGTCCCTTCGCCCGTTTGCCTGGCTTCTAGGTAGGGTGAACCAGCCGGGGTTGGGGCGAAGGGGGGGGGGGAATGTGTGTGTCTCAATCCCTTGTCACAGGTACCTGAGGTCCAAGCCTTCTCCCAAAGTGCCTCCAGAGAAGGGCAAGAAAAAAGACACCAGGATCGTGAATGGGAGTTGGGGAAGGTGAGCGGGTAATAGATCTCCCAACCTGCCAGGCGGGGTGCTCTGGTGCCGGGCCTAAGCTGGCCTGGGCGTCTCTCTAGTAGCTCAGAGCTGGAATCCCGGAACTTGATAGCCCTGCGGAACCACAAGTTAGTTTAAGTTTGGGGTCGTCTCTTACTTGATCTATTTGGGAAAGCTTCCAGCACCCAGATCCGGACATTCCAGAACGAGACGGTGGCTGGGCGCCGCTCTCCTAGCGCACTCACTCAGTGGCCGGACTCCACTAGCGCCCACACACTTCCCGGCGAGGGAGAAAGCGCTGCCCCGCTGTAGCCCTCCCGCAGTAACCCGAGCCCACATTCTAGCTCAGTGAGAATCGCTAATTATTAGGTCTTTCGAAGCGAAGCTCAAATCTCATGCTGGGGGCTCTGCGTGCTGCCTAGCTCAGGGCCACCGCATTCTTTCGTCCTCAGCTCCTTTTGGGGCAACGAATCTCATCTCTTTTAAGACTTTGTGAAGGTCCAACCACCCACCTCCACGTTGCAACTGCGAGCAACTTTTGCCGCACCTTGCCCTCCCTCCGGCGGGAGTGTGACCATGAGCTCGTGGCGCGGCTAAGGGGTGCACTTCCCCACGCGTGGAAGTCGTAAATTGCAACGCGGGGTAGGAGGGGGGTGGGGAGAAGTTCTGGGTGCAGCAACCTGCATCCCTTCCTCTTGCAAAGTCTCAGGATCGCAAGCGACTTGTGTAGATAGCAGCAGCAGACACCCCCACCCCCACCCTCAGCTCCAGGCCAGACTGGAGTCCGCTCTTGGGACTACAACATTTTGCTACTTTTGCAGAGAAGCATGCATGCTCGGCGCAGACAAGCCCTCCTCTTCCCCCTTCCTCACCCGCCGTCGGTAACTCCCTTCGATTATTATTATTACTATTATTATTATCATTACTACTATTTGGGGGGGGGATAGGATTTCTTCTCAAAGCAACTGTCTAGTAAGCCCAAGGGGGTCACTTGGAGAGGACTTGGATTTGGGGAACGTGGGTCGCGGGCCACGGAGAGGCGCCTCGGGGCTGCGAGACGGGTCGGGGTGGAGGGCGCCCCCCGAGCCTGGGCGGTTACCTGGGAGCGGAGGGCGGGGTGGCAGGTGAGCCTGGCGGCGCCGGTTCCCACACTTCTCACCGCTGCTCGGCAGGGGAAGTGGCAGATCTGACAGCTGCGTTCTATGCGTGGACCTGCCCCAGAGTTTAAATGTCAAAGATAAGAAAAGAGGGTGCTCAGGCAGGCGCTAACTTTCCTTAATATCCACGCCAGCGCCGTCCTCATTGGCTGCCCGGCCCGCGTGACGTCACGGCGGCCAGAATTGGGCGCTGCGCGGTGCAGGCGAGCTTTCCCGTCCAGCGCGAGCCTGCCTCTCCCCGCCCAGCCTCCGACCCGCTCCACACCCGAACTCTGGCTTTCCCTGGATCCTGGCTGGTGTCTGCACCAGCCCAACCCTGCGCTGGCCTGTCCCGTCCTCTTTGAGGGAGTAGAATGACCACCTCCAACACCCCAACACCACCCCTCCGCCCTCCCCACCCCCAACGAGTTCCGTTCGGTGGAGTGTGCTCTTTCTCACCATCCCGCACGCCGATCTCACGGTTGGACCACCTTATCTCCTCTTGGATTCTCTTGAGAGGGACCCATATACCTCACTGAGGTTTGTGAAGGGCCCGGGGCAGCACCCGATTTCTGGAGGAGCTCCAGGTGCAAAGGAGAACCTGGACTCGTGGCCCCTCGCGAGCCTAAGTAACCAGCTGGGCACAAGCAAGACCTGGGAAGAGGATGAGCAGTCCCTTCCCCAAAGCAGGCCAAACCTGGGCCTACTGTGTGGGTTTGTTGTTGCTGTGTCTGTTTTTGTTTGGTGAGGGAAGCCCCACTTGGGATCTGCCTTCCTTCATCTCATGGACTGAAAGGCCAGTGTAGGTCATTTCATTATATGTATCCTTGACTTGGGGTTTAACTATTGACTTTGTGGCCTCAAGAAGAAAAATGAGAAAAATCTCAGATTCTAAAGTCAAGATTTCTTCTCCCGGTGGCAGAGTAAAAGGCTGAGCGTGGGAAGAGGTCAGGAGCAGGGTGGCCTCCCATCTTGAAGTGGATACTCATACCTGTTTTGTCACCTTTCCCCAGGGAGAGGGGCTTCTGAACTGCCAGTCTTTTCTGCTAGACTTAGGAAGTGACTTGAGTTCAGGCCTGGAAGGACAGAGAGTGCTTGAGGGGGTAGTGGAAGGGAGAGGGAGGAACAGGGAATTATCTTTAGGGAAATGGAAGTCTGGATGGCTCTAGATGGGTCTGTGGCTGTCAAGGTATGGTTGGGGCGCTGGAGACCACCAGGGCCAGAGCCTGCACACCTTGGTCAGGTGGGGAAAGTGAAAGATGATGTCAAGGTGCAAAATGGAGAGGTTCCCCCTCCACCTCCAGCCCACTGTGACAGGTGTGGGACTATACAACCTGCTGGAGGTGGGCTCCAGGCAGCCCGTCTGCCTGCCTCTGTTGACCTGGCCAGCTGGCAGCTGAACTTGATATTTTATTAATCTGGTTCAGTGGATTGATCCAGGAGGTTGGGGTGGGTTGGAGTAGGGAGGAGAAGAAAGGGAGGCAATTAGAGGAATGGGTGGGGGGGAGGGGAGTTGTCTTCTTTTTCACAAACCTTCTCCATACTTTGCTCCAGCAAGCCCAACTCTCTAGTCTTGTCAGGTCAAAGCTTCTACTCTGGACTCTAGCATGGACCCTTTTGGGGTCCAGTTGCCTCAAGCTCTGCTTGGCTGGGGAAGTGGCACTCACACACTTGCTAGGGTTTCTTCACTGTAACCAACCATCTCCCTTGACCTAGATTTTTGGTAAGCCCTTAGTTTCGTTCCAGGACCTGGTTCAGCCCTGGTGTCAAATGTCCTGATGGTTTCTCTACTCCATCATCCATCTAAGGTGTATAGGTGGGTGAGTTGGGGGATCCCAAGGGCCTGGGCCTGGATGATCCTTTCCTGCAGTTTCTCTTGCCATCTTCACCCAGTTCCAAACCGGAGGCTGCTGAGAGGGCTGCTCTGGGCTTGTTTGGAGTTCAGGCCATTAAGAGTGCGCGGGATCCCTGCAACACAGCAGAGTACTCAAGAACAACACTGGAAACGACACGGCCTCCGCCTGCTTATCTGCCTGTCAATAAAGGGCACACTTGGGCCCCTCTGGAGAGCCAGTGGTAGAGGCGAGGGCAGACCTCAGACCTTCCAAGCTCCGGGCCAACGCCAGAGCCTCTCTCCAATTGCCCCGGGCAAAGAAAGGGGGGGGGGAGTTGGTGCTGGGATCGTCAGTCACCTTGACTGGTATAGGTTTAGCTTCAGTCTAAGCCTGATTCTTCAGATAGCTGATGACCCCCGGAACCAAGCCAGAACCTGTGGGCTGGGGACTCCTTTCTGTCTCTGAAGCTAATCTTGGGGGAATCTCCCTTAGCCCTGTGCGGTGCCTAGCCTTCAAGATCTACCTTTCTAGGCCGTGTGATGGTTCACATCTAGGGAGGGGTGGGGGGGTGTTCGTCCCCAGGGCACCGCAGATAGCCCCGAGCTTAGTGGACTCCTCTAGTGCTCCAAATGGGAGTGTTACCCCAGGCAGGCTGTAAATGGGGATAAATTCCTTTTCTTCCAGGCTTCTCCAGAACCCTGACTAACCCAGACTGCAATTCTCTGACATTCAGGGCAGTTCCACGCTTTGATTTCCACAGCAGCCTTGAGCTAGTTCAGACAGCTGCCCAGCTACCAGAAGCTCCTGGGCCAACTCTGGTCCTAAACTACTTGGAAGCCCAGACTACCACTGCATTTGGGAGGGGCGGGAAGCAAGTACATGAGGGTGAGTGAATAGGGAGGCTCTGGAATAGGAAGATTGGAATGGAGGAATTGGCTGAAAGTCTAGAGTGTGTGTGGGGCAGGGAGGGGGAGTCAAGATGGGGGGAGAAGAGAGTTTGGTCCTGGGCTTGCACTATAGCACAAGACTTCATGTTTCTGTACAAAAAGTATGTATGCTCCTAGCCCCTCCTCCTCCAAGTTTCTTGACTCTCTAATTTCTACTACTTTATGCAAATAAATCACCTTCCAGATTGATAGTCTCTCTCACTGGAACTGGATACTGAGTGGATGGGAATTGATTCAGTATTTGTCTTTTCATGGAGAATGAATACGGAGTCTCCCCAAAATTGAGAGGTGGAAATGAATGTTTCCACTTATATTTTCCAATTTCATCCTGATAACTTTTTTTTAATTAAAGAAGAGTATTCCTGGGTGAATGCTAATTGATAAAGGAGTTTAATGAAGGTTCCCTTATTAAAATTAACAGGAGGAGAGAGGAAAAAGTCTCTACAAAATCGGAATAAAAGCACAGTATATACTTGCAGATCCTCGCAGACAGTCACAGCCAGTAATGCTAAGACCATCTAAGGAATGAAATGAACTGAGTACATTTGTGGTTCCTGCTCTTCTGTCCTTCTCCTCCACTTCCTCCCTCTTAAATAGCAAACTTGTTTTAACAAGATCTTTATTTTAAATCAAAACGGGAGGGATATTTTGTGAGTTCAGGCATCAAAAAGGAGAATAGTTAGCAAAGATAATATTTGCCATATCTTCACGCTTGTCTAAATGACAGCTTAATAGCATGCTTATATGTGATCCTGTGGTATCTCTGCTATCAATTATTTTCCTGCTCTCATACAAAGAAATGCCTTACTTCCTCTCTTCTCTTCGGTTTGCTCCACCACACCATGAAAAGTTTTCTGGAACCTTTAAGAAAATCTCCAATCCTTCCAGCTTTTTTTTTTCCTACCTAGAAAATCTCTTGCTACAATCAAGTCAAGAAAACTCTGCTGTCTCGTCCTTTTAAACATTTTCATATTAAGTCAGTTTGCGGCACCATGTTTGATTTCTTTCTCTCCCTTGTCTTGGTAGAGATGGAGACATTAGCTGAATTCCCTGGGGGTGATTGGATGCAATTCACTGAAAGTAGACAGGCACGTCCTGGATGTTAGAAATTCACTTTTTCTCAACGTGACAAGGCCGGCTTCGATCTACAATTGTATTTGAATGGGCAATGAGCGGAAAGATCTCTCATCATTAAGTCTGCTTCTACTTTAGCAAAATAAGGCGAGCCTTCATTTGCACACAAATGCTCATAAAACAGCATCTCTGAAACTCTTTAATAAAAAGGAATGGCTGTGTAATTTAAACTGGAGGTGAAAAGAGAGAGAGAGAGAGATAAGAGAGATGGAGGGAATTGGTCCACATGGTTCTATTCCCTTTGCCCCAAAAGGTTCATGTGATCGAGTTGACTTTTTTACTTTAAATCTTAAATAAGATGTGAGTTGTAACAAGAGGATTGGCACTTACTCCGTGACCCTTATAATTGGATTAAATATAGACTGAGACATACAAAAACACACCAAGATTGACACCTGCCAACTGGACTTCCTTATGATTGATTGTGATGCTTCGTGCTGGCAACAATAATGAAATAAATTGTACGGATAAAACAGCACATTTGTCATTTCCGTGCCATGAGTGAGGAAGTCAACGAGTTAGGCAAGCTGTTAGCTGACAGGCGCGAGCAGGAGGCAAGCTAAAGAGATAAATAAGGATTCCAGGCATTGACAGGACAAATTATAACTTGTCACAACCTTTTTAAATTCAGAAGTTTTCAATTAACATATATATTGCTGTTACATATAAGATAAAGGGGCACCTACATAAACATGTGAAGGGTAAAACCCCTACTCCAGCACCAAAAGCTTGGACACTGGAGCCTCTCTGGCTATGTTAAAGGGCAAGCACTCACCTTGGTAAGCCAAGGCACCCAAGGACCAAGGTTTCATGATCTATCCCTCCCCCTTCCCTTAGTAATGTGGGTGACAGTTAGGCTAACGGGTGGCTCCTTCCTCCACTCAAACCCATGGTTCCTGACTGCAGCATCCTTTTCTCTTAGAAGCAAAGCTCCCCGTTGTTGAAAGAGCTTGGTCAAGTCTTGTGCCCAGGTTGGCACTTCTATCCCTGCTCTCCCTGTGTCTACACATGGCTGTGAATGGACTTAAGGGGTAGAGAGCATAATAATCTCTCCTTTACTTTCCAAAAGTTTGCTCTCAGGAGATTTTCTGAGCTTCTGGACCCAGTGTCTCACCAATGACCAAAACAAGCTCTGTATCCTACCAAGAAGAATAGCAATCCCCCCTGTTCAGCCATTCACTTTTGTGCAAGTTCAGGGGGCTTTTTGTTGAAACAAGAAAGTGTGTGTGTGTGTGTGTGTGTGTGTGTGAGAGAGAGAGAGAGAGAGAGAGAGAGAGAGAGAGAGGGAGAGAGAGAGAGAGAGAGACTGTGTTGTATGGTAGGTGTATGTGGACATGCTTGGCAGAGCATTCCTGAGTAACCAGGAGACTTTAGGGGAACAAAATGCTGAAGTTACTGTACAGGGCTGTAAGTAAAGAGTGGCCATAGGAATTTGGGTGGTTGATGCAGTGATGTGCCAGAGACCTGTGGGTGAAGTTTGAGAAGTATGTGAGGAAATGTAAATCCCAAAAACCAACCCCAACCCATAAGAGGCTGACTTCTTACTTTTGAAGCTTCTCATCCCATCCTAAACCGATCCCTGGACTTTCATGGTGACTTTGAATTCAGGTCCCAGCATTCCGTCAAATTCCAACTAGAATGGAAAGTTCATGGCAAGAAGCAGCCCAGGTCTGAGGCTGCTGGTCTACTCAAGAAGCACGGGAAACAAAAGATCAGGGCTGAAGGGATCAAGCTACAGGCACAACCCAAGGAACTATGCAGGAAAGTTGAAAGCTGGGAGCTTTCAACTGAAGGGCTCCATACTTTCCTCCCTTGCATGTAGTCAGCAGCTTCAGCTCTTGTTACTCCCTAGCCTCCCTGTATAGTTTTTGGAGTCTGTGTCCTCCTTTTGATTCTCACGAGGAAGAGGCCAGCCTTGCTATGGAGGCCAGAACACAGTCACCACAAACAGCCTCAGTTAGAGCGCGTCTACTCTAAGTCTATACCTTCAAGTCTTAACTTCCAGGAGCTAGCCATCAAATTATACACCACCAGGGCCCTGCTTCCTGGCAAAGATGGAGCCCAGGAAGATAAAAGAGGAAGGCAAAGAACAAGTTACGTGGAATTAGTTGGAGGTGGCCAAATTCCCCAGCGACCACAGCCATTAACATTATAATCTCAAACGCCATTTTTTTTATGTAACACTATTGTTAGTAAATCAGCTCCTCAGGTCCTCGGAGACGCTGACCCCAGGCAATTCAGTGAAAGTGTAATTATCTCCCCGAATCTTGCACAGATTTAAGAGATTACATTTCAACTAAATCTATATCAATGCTAATTCCCTCTCTCTCCCTAGCCTGCAGGTGCCAGGCCCGGGAAATGGCGTCAGGCCCCAGCAGAATGCTTCACAAAGAGGAAAGAGCTTGCTGCGTACAGGGCCAAAAGAAATGAAGCCTCACATAAAATTACACCTATTTTTTTTTTTTTTTTGCCGCAAAACCTGGTTCTTATATAGCAAAGTTAAACAAAGCAGCTATGCTAAATTAGCGTTACATAAAGGCGAGTTTAATGCTCGGTTACAGTCAACTGGTGTATCTCTGATGGCTAATTGTCTATCAAAATTAAAGAGAAAAGAACAAATGATTCGTTATAAGAAGGTGTTAAAAGCCTCAACAAAAGGACATTTCACAAATATAATATCGGCAGCTCGGAGATTGCCCGCGGGGTTGTTCAGGCCCCGGCCTCGCGCAGCTATGAGAAGTGGGGGTGCGGGGTGCTATTTGCCTGGCAAGAGCTCATTTCCTCCCCAATGAGTACACTACTAATAATAATATTTAAAACCCGAGAGGCGATATTGGTTTAAAGATCGGGATTAATCCTAATCCACAGGATTAGACGTGGGCTTCAAAGGCGACCCTTACTCTAGTCAGTCCAGGCTGGCTGGGAAGCAGAGAAGGGCGCTTTGACAGATCTGCCCGCCACCCCCACCAGGAACACCACACCCGACTCGCCCCTGGCCCGCGTTCAGGGCCGGGAAGGAACAAGCACCCACCCGGCTCAACACAGGAGTGGGGCTGCGCCGCCCTGCCCCCTCTGGGCTACGGGGACATCCTTTGGGCTTTCGGGGATCTGGAGCACCCGGGAGGTCTGAGCTCAGTCCAGCACGTGTCTGTCTGCTGCCTGGAGGAGGCGGCCTGGCATGTGCAGGTAGCCAGCTCCAGCGCGCAGCCTCCACCCTCGGCCTCGGGCTGCGGACGGGCTCCGAGGCCCCTTTCCCTAAGGTGACAAATCCAGAACTCCAAAGCATGTTTGTTGTTTAAAGTTAATTCAAGAGGAAAACCAAGAAGCCCGTGCTAGGCGCACAGAGACCGATTTCATTTTATTTTTTGACCGGCCCAGATTTGTCCCAAGAAGGGAGTAGAGCAGAGGAGATTCGCCTCATTCAGCGAAGTCTCTGCAAGAGGATCTGAGGCAGGTGGGGGGGGGGGGGGAGAGAGAGAGAGAGAGAGAGAGAGAGAGAGCCGAAATCAAATCAGGCAGCGAGAGTAACAAACGGTCTGGAAAATGGATCCATGGAGCTGCAAGAACGTACTTAAAACAAACAAAAAAAAAATCTTTGACAACTTGTGTCCTAAAGAAAAGTGTACCGAAGATAATTGAAATGATTGCCATCCAACGCCGCCTGGCTTTGACTGTGACGTCGTCGCCATACACCAGTTTAATTTCCACGATCTGACTTCGGAATCTTTGCGCCCGCCGCCGCGCGACGCGACACGAATGCAGAAAGCGGGGCTCGCGCCTGCATTGTTCACTTTTCAGGGGGCGTGTGGGTGAGAACATTCCCGGGACCCAGGCACACACGGAGGAGCCCTAGCGCCCCCAGAATGCCAACCGAGGGGCTCCAGGGGCCACTGTGGCCGACGGGACTCTGGGTGACCTCGCAGTCCGGCCGTCTTCATGTCCTCTAGGGTTCCCAGACCTTCACTGGACACATCCTTCCCAGCTCCCACTCGAGTCGGGGGGGGGGGCCGAGAAAGACCTAGGTTGGGGCCCTTTGGAGGACTGCCTGCTTCCCTATGCTTCCCCCTTTCCTCCAGCCCTCAAGTCTTTCCCTTCTTTTCACTTCGGATCAGTCAGGCTCGCGTGTGGAGTGGGCCCAGCTCCCCGAGTCTCTTCGTGGATGTGGGAGTCGCTTTTGCCTGGACTCTTTCCCAGCCTACCCGCCGCCACTCCACGCTCCCGGGACCACCAGGAAAGGACGCAGCAAAGTCTCTCGCGCAGGAAGCTGGTTGCTTGGCCTTCGTGGAGAACTCTAGGCCGGGATGGGGGAGTCACATTAGGGGAGTGGGTGGGAGCCGGAGGGGTGCAAGCTGGGCTGAGCCCTCTGCAGTGCGCAGGCGCCGCTCGACCCGCCGCGTCCCTCCCCAAGCTCAGGGTCGCCGGGACCCCGCGCCCCTCTCCAACCAACTACAGCGTCTAAAAAAAAAAAAAAAAAGACCATCTGGTAATTGTCTTTCTTTAGATCTTCCCTTAATTATGCTTTTAATTAAAGATGGTTCAAGGCACCGGACCACATGAAGGGCAGTAATTACAAATTACATTACAAACCCGACAGATGTAGCGGGGATCTGCTGGGAAAAAGGTACTGGAATAAAAATTTGACTCAACTTTGGGATAAATTAATCGATGGCGTGGAGAACAGAAGCACAGTGCGGAGTATGTAGGTTCCAGCCAGGATTGAAGTTTTGTGTCATGATTGTTTTCATATTTCTTTGACGTCTATTGATTTGGAGGCAGCTGCAAGCCTTTGTCACAGGAGAGAAGAGCAGTCACAATATATTAGCTTGATGGCATAACTCGAACCGGAGAGGCGAGGGGAGCCGGAGTGACGGGGAGGGGGGGCGCACGTGACCCCCCTGCCCGGAGCCCAACCCTCACTTTTAACTTGTTCCAACAGGAATAATGGAGTGTTACTAGGAAAGCATGGTCAGGAGGTGCTTTTGGGGTCTAGATCGCGCGCGTGGCCGGAGTTGCCCCAACCGCCACCTGGGAGGCAGAGCGTCCACATCCCGTTCCCTCCGGCCGCTGGGGCGCACGCAGGCTCGGGGCCACTGAGCCCGGGCCGGGTGGTGTGGCAGCTTCAGGAACCGCCCCCCACCCCCACCCCGCTTCTGGATGTCGATGGACGGACGCTGGATTTTAGAAGAAGTTTCCAGGGTTTCCATCCATGGCCTGGAGGTACTTGGCTAAGTCCTGGCTTCTGTCCCCTTTTGGAGGGCCTCTCGCTGGGGACGCGTCGCAGAAGGACGTGGGGCCCCTGGAAGGCGACTGCCAGGCGGGCACCCGCCTGACCCGGAGTGCACAGCCGCCCGCTCGCCCGCCCGCGGCGGGCCCCGGACCGTCTCGGAGTACAGGAGCGTGACGCAGATTGTACAAACAGAAGCCAAGGGAGTTGGGTCATTTCCTTGGCCAAGCCTTGCCCCGCTTCTCCTCTCGTCCCAACCCATCCCCACCGACGCCCAGCCTTACACAGGCTGCTAAGCCAGCATCTGACTCACGTTGAGCCCCTGGCTGCACTTTATGGAAAAAAAGTATACGTGCCCATCATTCATCTATTTACAACGTCAGTGCGCTGCCTCGGGGAACGTGTATGGACAATTAAACACACCTACTTGGGGTGGGACGATCGGGGCTTTCTATGAACCGTGGGCTTTTGGAAATGGATGCAGCCCTAACCGTGTCACCCTGTTATAGATAAAAGTTCCTCTCAAGGTGCATGATCCAAGTGCGATCAGAAAGAAACTGAGAGAATCGGACTGTCTTGGCAGAAGACCCAGCGGCCTAACTCTTTCTTGCTGCCCAGAGAAGGAAAGTTGTTTTTTTTTTTTTTTACGTTTGATTCATCCTCTCACCGTGTTTCTCTTTTCCTTTGCCTTACAGTTTCTGAGAGGAATGTAAATATTTTGACTGGACCTCTGCAGGGGCCTTTAAACACGAGGCACAATCATCAGTGGAATACTGTAGTTCATAGTTTCAAAACTTGGGTCTAAGAGTCTGTCTTGCTGAGAATCCCATAGAACGGATGGTGAACTCTCAACTCCCTATTTGTACAAGGCAGTGAAGATTTCCCTGGAGAGTGTCCAAATTTTAAGGGCTGCTACTTTCCAATTGTTTGCAGGGAAGAAAAAAAAAATCAATCTAACAGACTTTTGATGGGTTGTGGCCAGATCAGACCTCAGTGTTTCACTCTGATCTCCTGCACCTTCATGCTAGGTGGCACGCAAATGAAGGGCACAAAAGTCATTGAAATAATATTCGAAGAATTAAAAGCCTGTTTGGTTTTTCTGTGTACTTGAAGTGGGGATTGCTTTTCTTGTTTTGGTATTTATTTAATACGGAGCAGATAAGTTGATACAGAGCAATAAAAAGGAGGAAGAAAATAGTACTAAGAATTCCCTAATTTGTGTATAACAGAAATTGCATAATGTCTTCTCATCCGAAAGACATTTTGCTTTATGAAAAATGAAGCAAAAACTTCCAGGAAGCATAGTGCCTCACTGAATATGTGTGTGTGTGCTTTTAAAAAAATAAACATTGCCTGAATATTGAGATGCTGTGGCTTTATAGTCTGAAAATATTTTTTAAAACACAGTATGGCATTACCTGCTACCCTTGTTTTTGTTGTTGTTGTTGTTGTTTGTCTTTAAAATGACAATGCATAAATCTTGGTTTTTAAACACCTTCACTATTAATATTGGTTCTGATCTTTTTAGGGCCTAGGTTCTTTAGGAAGATTACATATACTGTGTTTATGTCTCTGCATAGTTCTTTCACAGTGTAATGTATATTTTAAATATAATGCCATCATCATTTCTAAGTTTTTTTTGAAGAAAAATAAAAATATGTTTGTGACAAAGGCTGAAAATGTTTTCCTTTACAGCAGTTTTTAAAAGATATAATTTTGTTATTATTTTATAGCAATTTCTAACAAATGAAACACCACAACAAAGTCTTGTGCAATATCACATTTTTTTTCAGAGTAGAACTGCCTATAATATTGCCTGTGATCCTAATTTCTTTCTTAATGTAAGGAATCTGAGTTTCTCACCTAATATTATTCAGCTTCCTTGTTTTATCTTTCTATTGGAATACTTACCCTTTTTTTGCCTTCTTTTGCTATCTTTCCAGAGCCTGTATGTACACTATGCATTTCAATAAATATAAATCAGTGCTTAAAAGGGAAAAGAATAGCTACTTTATGTCTCATTGTTTTCTCCCTACAATCTTTCAAAACTCCTTTTCTTTTCTTTCTTTCTTTCTTTTTTTTAAAAAAACAAATCCCATTGTAGCTATTTCCCCTCAATTCTGTGATGAAAGTGAATGGCAAATGCCATTCAATTTAGAGGAACTCAAGCACAGAGAATGTAAAGGTTTTGTTCAAAGCCTCCCTCAAATCTATTTTTGGACTTGGAAACAGAACTAGTCTGGAGGCAACATCAGTACACATCTCTGACTCCATATGAGGCTACTTGAAGCAGGTGTCTTTTGGGTTCATCTTAGAAACAGAAAACATGCATAGAAGTATATATTCCTTAGAGACTGTCAGACTACAGTGGACCTCAGGAGGAATAAAACAACTTAGGTTTCTCACATTTGCAGACCAGGAAGAATTTCCTCTCATTTTTCTGGCTTGCAGTATTCCATGTGTGTGTCCCCCCACCCCCCAAACCGGGGAGGGGGGGAGGGGTGGTGGTTTGTCAGCTAAACTAGAGAGCAGCCTGCAACATCTTGCCTTTGGGGATTTCCTGTGGCTTTGCCACATTCCCTGAAGAGACTTGAAATCCTGGAGTTGATGGAGGGATTATAGAGAGCCACAAACATTATTCTCCCTCTAATCCATCTGGGCAGATGCAGTATTGATAACAACCTTTCTGTTAGTTGACAGTTTCAGACCATTCAAATGAGAACAAATAATAGGAATTTGGTAGTGGAGGTGGAGAATTGGTAGAGTCTTTTGACTCCTATTCTTTAGAAACCAAGCCTTGGTTTCTATTCCCAAACCATGGAACCAAGGGCAAAATTAAATACTTCCTGCTGAATTCTTTTGAAGTGTTTGCTTCTTTTTGGCTACTGTAGTGCATTTGGATGGAGAACTGACAGATTCATTTACCCAAGAAATCTCATTTTGTCCTTAGGAACAGACACTGCTCAGTTGTTTGAATTTTGTAGCTTCAGTTTACATGGCTCTCTGCTTGAAACTAGTCTGTTAGGCAATAAGGAAGCCTATTTGCATTAGATAATAAGAATCAGGGACAAGATGGACACAATGCTGATTAAATAAGGGCTCATATCCCACTTTGAGAGCTGCCTGATAACAAGAGCCACAGTCATATTGGTTGGTTGAGCAAAAATCTGAAGATGAGAGACTCATTGGGACTCATATTCAGTAATCATGTCATTAAGAACTTCTCTGTTGTTGATGAATTCAATTATGCGGTAGGCAAAACATCTCCTTACCTGTATCAGGATGCCGATAGCATTCCTCAGCCTGACACAGACTTGCACAGAAAATATGTTAATAATTGAGACTGGGTTGCTTTGTCAGATAACGTGAATGGAAATTTGGGAATGATCACATAGAATCTGGAATATGGGCAAGGACTAAGCCTTTAGATGTGAAAGAGGAATTAGTAAAATCAGGAATAGACTACTCCCCTTACTCCAGCTTTATTGGAATAATTCCAGGAATACTTACTGTTGTATTGATTAATTTATTAAATAATTTGAATATGGTTACTTTTTAATATGATTATAGCTTCCTACGGTTCTGAATGCTACAATTCAAAAAGTATTTTGTGAAAATTCTCCTTCCTATTCTTCTACCTGCCACTGAAATTCTGACCCAGTGAACACAACCAATACCATCACTTTCTTGTGTATAGAGGAGATTTAAAAATATAGAATTCGAAGGTATATTTAATGAGAGTCTTTGGAGATAGTGATCTTGGTAATTGGTTGTTGTTGTTGTTGTTCCTTTTCTTGCTGGTCCTGGGCTTGTATTCAGGGCCGGGGCACTGTGCCCAAGTTTTTGTGCTCAAGGCTGGTAGTGCCCTGCCATTTGGCCACAGCTCTACTTCTGGCTTTTGGTGGTTAATTGGAGATAAGGGTCAATGGACTTTCCTGCCTGGGCTGGCTTCAAACCATGATCCTTACATATCAGCTTCCTGAGTAGCTGGATTTACAGGTATGAGCCAACAGTGCCCAGCTTGATAAATGTATTTAAAAAATATTTCCAACCAAGTATAGTGGTACAGACCTGTAATCTCAGCACTTGGAATGATGCAGCAGGATCAAGAGTTCAAGGGCAGCCTGTGCTACATAATGAGACTGTCTCATAAAGCAAAGCAAAGCAAAACAAAACAAAGTCAAGATGATTTTGTTGAGCTGGATACTTCATTGATTTTTTTCAACTTCCTTCAAACACTGAGATTTTGTGGAAAGCTATACTCTATGCAATAGTATTTGTTCTTCCCATTCTTATATGTGAAGTATATATATATATATATATATAATCTAATATAAAATACAAAATCTAAATAATAAATAAAAATATAAAATCTATCTATTAAATCTTTTGTGTGATTAAAAATGTGGGATCCTCTACCTCTTCTTCTTAGGCCATAGCTTGGTTCCTGGGCCATAGATTCCTCCAGGTTCTGACTAGAAAGAGAAATGGAGAGAATGCAGGAGGCATGTCCATGGTCTCTAGATCTCTCTTGGAACTAGCACATATCCCTTCTGCTCTCATTCCTTTGTCCAGAACTTAGTCACATGACCAAGACAAAGTAGAAGTAGAATTGATCAACAGATAGACAAAGATGGGAAAGAATAATTAATAGCTTGTAGTAAGCAGCATCTATAACAACTTATCATAATGCAGTGTGCATCTTGAAAATTTTTCTAATGTATTGGATAGGATGTGAGAAGAAAAGTCAAGGAAGACTTTAAGGTTTTGTCCTGAGAAACTAGAAGAATAGATTTGCCATTCATAAATAAGGAAGGCTAGTGAGAAGATTTAGGAAGAAAAATACCGAAGTTGTTTTTGATATATTGGATTGAAAATGGAATTGTAGATAGAGATCAAAGTTTGTTTTTAAGACTTAGAGAGATAGCATAAACACATTTGGATTTCTACAGGAAATATTGCACTAAAGAAAAGTTGATAATGTAAGGAGAGAAAGAATTGTAAGCAAGAGAATAGGATGGGATGCAAACATAGAAGTATTGGTCCAACTGAGGCATGGCTGACTGATCCACAGTGATGTGGGAGCAGAGCTGGTGAACTCAGACACAGGGAAGAAGAGGGGGAATGTGATAGAGCTTGTTCTTTTCTGATTTTCTCATTGAAATAGTAAGTCTGGTTATGAGTTTAAAGTGAGAGTGCATGAGGAGGCATTGTGGGCTTAAAACAAGGGGAAAGTTGTGAATGTCATCTGGCCAATGGGTACATGAAATGCCTGGAGTCTTGCACAGGGTCTGTGGGCATTGTGAGCTCCAGTTAGTCTCACTAATGTTTGCTCAGGTGCAGAGGAGGCACAGTTGGATTTGACTAGGGTTGAAATATTACAAGAATGATATTCTATGAAATGTGAAATTAGAAATTAGTATGTACAATACAAAATAAGCTGGGTAGGAAAGAGAACAAAGAGATCTGAGGAGATGATGGCCTGCAGATGAAGGATGAAAGGAGTTTCGATATTAATAATATTATTGTTCAAGTGATGGAGCAAGCTGGGAAGACAGAAAGCAGGAACTGGAGAGTGGGATAAAATTGCAATGATGGAGAGATGAAATTCATGTTGATATCAAAGTTAGACCCTGCAGCAGGAGGACAAGAAATGGAAAGGCAGAATGCTAGGAAGATGATAGATCTTAAAATTCCTAAGAACGAGGGTAGGATCATGCTAGAGAGAGGGATGTTGGGACAGAAGCTAAAACGTACTCCAAGATTGAAGGAGAAAGATGTAGGGACTCAACCAGCCTTAGCCACTGGGTAAGAGCAGTAGGTACTAATGGTGTGAGAGTGAAGGGTAGATCCTTGCTCAACCTTTCAGCTAAGATCAAGTGGAGCATCTGAGTTACCAGAGGACAATACATTAAATTAATATTTGGAGTAGGGAGATGAAATAGGGCTTGCAGTGTCCACTCTTTGCATTGACAAGGTATTGAAATGTCTTCAGAAACAGCGCACCTCATTTTCCTCCAAAGAATCAAAGAGGGAACCAAGCACCAGTGGCTTATACCTGTAATCCTAGCTACTCAGGAGGTTAAGATCTGAGGATCATGATTTGAAGCCTGCTTGAACAGAAAATACATTGAGATTTTTACTTCCAACAACAAAATGGAACATCTTTATAAAATGCATTATTCAAATAGCTAGGATAGCATTTGGGGTTATGTATTTTTAATGGAAGTGTGGCTCAAGTGGTAGAACACTATACTCTTGAGCAAGAAACATAAGGAAGAGTGCTCTGGCCCTGACTTTAAGCCCCAGTACCAGCACAAAACAACAAAACAAAAGCCAAAGGTGGGAGATTTTAAGGAAGATGGAGATATAAGCATGAGTCAGAAAGAACAAACTCTGTAATATGAAGAACATAGAGAAACAAAAGGGCCATTTAAGAGGGCGCAGAGGAAGATCCAAGTGTCAGGAAAGAAAGGGAAGATGTTCCTTTGGAAGATGATGGTGTTGAGAACAGACCTGAGGGCACAACGTGAGAAGATGGGAAACATGAGGCCATGTATCCCACGTGATCCTGAGCCTCGTAGACTCCAGTCCTTCATTGACTGTGGACGCCTGTGACCTCTGGCTTCCTTCCTCTCTCCCTCCAGCTCCTCCTCTCTTGTCTCTCTGCAGGTCCATCTCTTCCAGTCACACCCAATTCTTTCTATCTGTGATGTCACTTACATTCATCTTTCAATTTTTCCACTGATTCTCCTCCTTCATTCCCTCCCTCCCTGTTTCTACTTTCTTTTCTTCCCTCCTTTGGTTACCTTCATTTGTTCTTCTGTCTTACTTAGAAAATAAGGGGCAAAATAGCCAAAAGAGGAAATTATGATAACCAATTCTTTCATCAGTACTTGGCAGATAGTGTGTCTTTGAGGAAACTATGGCGTGGGTGCCTCCTTTCTTGGTCAGTCGTATCCTGAAATATTAATTTGGAATCCATATTGACAAAATCAAAGAGAGGAGGAACACTCTCTTGGGAGAATTTTTCATTCAGCTATTCTCTGTGTGTGTGTGTGTGTGTGTGTGTGTGTGTTTGCGTATAATCACTTGTGTGTGCAAGGTACATAAACACTAATACAGAGGTTTGAAATCAGGGCTTTGGGCTCTTTGTTTTGTTTTGCATAAGGCTGGCACTCTACCAATTGATCCACACCTACAGTACACTTCTGGGTTTTTTTTTTTTTTGATAAGTGTTGTATAGACTTCTGCCCAGACTGTCTTTGAATCATGATCCTCAGATCTCAGCCTCCTGATTAGCTAATATTACAAGTATGAGCCACCAGTGCCAACCCCGGGTTAGATTTTGTGAGCCTGGCACTTACCAGATGACTTTCTATATTCAGGGCATAGGAGGAGGCTCCAGAGGCCAGATAGAAGAGGCAGAGAATGTGTTCTTTTTTTTTTTTTTTTTGGTTGGTCGTGGGGCTTGAACTCTGGGCCTGGGCGCTGTCCCTCAGCTCTTCAGCTCAAGGTGAGTGCTCTGCCACTTGAGCTACAGCACCACTTCCGGTTTTCTGGTGGTTTATTGGAGATAGGAGTCTCACGGTCTTTCCTACCCGGGCTGGATTTGAACCGTGATCCTCAGATCTCAGCCTCCTGAGTAGCTAGGATTACAGGTGTGAGCCACCAGTGCTCGGCTAGAGAATGTGTTCTTGCTTTGCAAGAAGCTAGAGTTGAAGAGCCTTCAGAAATGGCAAATGGGCACATACAACCTTTCAAACTAAGGCGTATTTCCCTCATAGTCATGCTATACTCCAAAAATACAGTCAAGGAGTGCTTGTTACAATCGATCACTGAGGTATCAAAAGTTATGTATAATATTGCTAATATCTTTCTTGGGAAAAGCTTTCCATCAATTTTTTTTTTTTTTGTCAGTGTGGGGCCTGAATTCTGGGCCTGGCACTGCCCGTCAGCTCTTCAGCTCAAGGCTAGTGCTCTACTATGTGAGCCACAGCACCACTTCTGGCTTTTTCTGTTTATGTGGTGCTGAGGAATCAAACCCAGGGCCTCATGCATGCAAGGCAAGCACTCTACCACTGAGCTACCTTCCCAGCCCCTGGGGATGAGTTTTTTTAAAAATGGAAGAAAACAAGGATGAGGGAGAGTTTTGAAAGACAGAGAAATTGAGAAAGGTCACCAAAAGAGTAGACAACAGGCATGCTTGCATCTTCTAATATCCCATTTAGCATACTTTTCCCTGCCCAGGCGGCCTTTGCTAGTCTGTGGACACTATAGGAATGAATTTAAGAATTTAAGAAAGTTGAGAAATTCAATCAAGCTAGAGGCCCAGAGCTTGAATAGAGATCCCATTTCTTGAAGCATTGTCTTAAGAACCACCTGGGCTCAAAGACAAAGAATGATGTTCCTGAGATCCAAGGATCACAGCTCAGCATCCAGTTAGATTAACTGGGCCTCCTGTCTTGATCCCATGTCTAATGTCAGCAGCAAGTAGCTGCTTATTTTGCTGCCTCATCTCCACCCACCTGCTTCAAAACTTAGTTCTGACCAGCTTTTTCCCAGAACTCAGGTCCTCTAGGCTGGAAGGAACTAACATCCCACAGAATTTATGCTACCTTGAATAGAACCTCAGCATGAACTTCTGACTCTGCAGAAATAAGTTGGGATACAAATTTTAACTTGTAAAAAATCATTCAAGAAATAGGAGCACATCGTAAGGAATAACTTCAAATTGAAACAGTACAGAAATTTGTAAGGTCTGAAGAGTTTCCTCTCCTTTTGTTGTAATCCTATCCACATCCCCGTTGTTTATTTTTTTTAACTATAAAAGAAGAATCATTAACTGCATAGTGTTGAAAGAAAAGTTGAAAAGAAAGAAGACAAGAAAACTGGCTTCACACTTTCTAATATCTCATTCAGCCCACCTTCCCCTCTTTAATGCCAATTTCATATATACATATGTAAATAGTTATTTATAGCAATAAAGGGAGGGATTTTATTCACTTAACAGATATCCTTTACTACGTGGGGCTTGAACGCTGGGCCTGGGTGCTGTCCTGCAGCTCTTCAGCTCAAGGTGAGTGCTGTACCACTTGAGCCACAGCCTCACTTCTGGTTTTCTAGTGGTTTATTGAAGATAAGAGTTTCACAGACTTTCCTTCCCTGGGCTGACTTTGAACCTTGATCCTCAGCTCTCAGCCTCCTGAGTAGCTAGGATTACAGGCATGAGCCACCAGCGCCCGGCTTGAGTATTTTATTTTTAATAGCCACGAAATGCTCTATTATTTTATTTTTTGCTGGTCCTGGGGCTTGAACTCTGGGTCTGGGCACTGTCCTTGAGCCCCTTTTGCTCAAAGCCAGCACTTTACTACTTGAGCCACTGTGTCACTTCTGGCTTTTTCTGATCAATTGGAGACAAGAGTCTCCTGTACTTTCCTTCCCCAGGGTTGGCTTCAAATCACGATCCTGAGATCTCAGCCTCCTGAGTAGCTAGGATTACATTCATGAGCCACCAGGGCCTGGCTACAGTGATCTATTATGTGTATACAACATACTTCGTTTAAATGTTCCTTTAGAGATGATCATTTTGGTAATATGGAACTTTTTCTATTATAAACAATACTATAATATGCATCTCTAGCACATATATCCTTGTGCTAGATTTTTATTTATTTATATATATTTTTTGTCGGTCATGGCGCTTGAACTCTGGGCTTGGGCTCTGTCCCTGCGCTCTTCAGCATAAGGTGAGTGCTCTACCACTTGGGCCATAGCGCCACTTCCTGTTTTCTAGTGGTTTATTGGTGATAAGAGTCTCCACAGACTTTCCTGTCCGGCTGGCTTTGAACCACGATCCTCAGATCACAGCTTCCTGAAGTAGCTAGGATTACAGGCGTGAGCCACCGGCGCCTGGCTCCTATGCTAGAATTCTGTAATCAGCTTGTATGTATGGCACACTGGAGATGCACTTTAAAATTTGACAGACACTGCCCAAATTGTCCCATTCCCTAATCATGCACTAATTTACAATTTCCCAATAGTATATGAGTGTACCTCTTTCCCCAGACCCTATTCGGTAATTTGTCTCCTTCTCAAGGTCTGCAAAGAAGCAATCTGTCAGATGGAGGAAGAGGCAAATGAGAATCTGTGTACACTGAACACACCTGACACCTTGTTGAATCCTGGAGCTTGTTCTGCTGATCTGTCTGCCTAAGGGGGGTCCCCCTTTCTCTGGGCTCCATGGGGATCCCAGCTGAGGAGTCCTTGATGAGGGACGCTGGGCACTCTCCTTCACTTTCATTTACAGTCTGCTTCTCAGTCCACTGCTACTCAGGGATGACATGCTCTGATGGCTGATAATGCGCTCTATTTGTATTCTAGGTAGATACAGGTAGAAGAGCCAAGTGTTTATTCAGTACCATCAGAGAGAGTCTTCAGGCACCCAGTACTCATCCTGGCTTTTAATTATATCCACAAAAATCAAATCCTTCATGTCAAATCCTCACTCAGACTCCACATGGAGTGTGGGAAAGTGAATTGGCTGGCATTTCTGATGTGTAGGACCAATGCTTCCATTACAGAATTCCCTTCCCATTGCCTTTACCCTGATTTAAAATCAAACACAAAGGAAGAGAAAGCTAGTGCTCACTGAAGCTCCAACTAAAGCACTCATAATTTGCATGAACAACTATGCCTACTTTTGTTTTTAAGACCACTTAATAAGCTTCATTTCTTAAACCAAAAGCAGAAATTAATCTATCTGGACTAGGTCCTTGGGAGAAATAGCTAAAATTTTATTTTGAGCACTATAAGCAATAAAAATAATGTGCAGTTCATTTTAATGGGTTGTAAAACCCCCGAGGGGGGAGGGAATAAATTGTTCCATTAGTAGAGTAGATGTTTCCCAAGACTCACTTTTCTTATTTTATCTTATTTGGAAAGGAGAATGTTTTTGAGCTAGGCATCGGTGGCTCACATCTGTAATCCTATCTACTGAGGAGGCTGAGAATTGTGGTTCAAAGCTATCCTAGTCAGGAAATTCTGTGAGACTCTTATCTAAAATTAATCACCATAAAGAATATATAAAAAAAAGAGGAGATGGAAGTAGAGCTGTGTCTCAAGCAGTAGAGTACTAGTCTTGAGCAAAAAAAGCTGAGGGGTAGAGCCAAAGCCCTGAGTTCAAGGCCCAGAGGCAGGCAAGGCCCAGGAAAGGAAAGAAAGGAAGAAAGAAAGGAAAAAGAAAACAGAATGTTTTTGTTTTTCATGGAATCGACACATCTTTAGTAAAATTGATACTAGAGATGATAGCAGTGTCACCCCAACATTCAGGAGGTTGAAGAAGGAGGTCCATGAGTTCCAGGCCAGTCTGGGTGCCAAATAAATAAATAATAAGGTAAAAATCTATCTATGCAGGAAAAGATAATGAAGAATGTTTTGTTTAGAAAACATAGCAAATCCCACAAACTAGAAAAAGATCATCAACATCTTGGTGGAACAAACTCAATATATTTATATATGTATGTGGACTAGTCTCTTTTAACAGTTTTTTCCAATAAAATAGGCAATTACCATTTCATTATACATATAATTACTGATATATAAATACCTATATCAATATTCTGTATCTTGAGTAATTATGTAATATGTAGAGCATATGTTTAAAATAATTTTTGTGCACTGTATGACTGAGCTATGTGTCAGATTTACCTAGTTAAAAATTGGTCTTTTGCTACTGCAAACTAAAATGGCAATCAATGTTGTTTTTTTTTTTTCCTCAGTCCTGAGGCTTGAACTTAGGGCCTGGGTACTGTCCCTGAGCTTCTTTTGTTCAAGGCTAGCACGCTACCAATTGTGTCACAGCACTACTTCTGGCTTTCTATGTACTTAATTGGAGATAAGAGTCTCAAGGACTTTCCTGCCCAGACTGGCTTCAAGATGCAATCCTCAGCTCTCAGCCTCCTGAGTAGCTATGATTACAGGTGTGAGACACTAGTGCCTATTTATAAATGTTCTTAAAATATACATTCTTTTGCATGAATGTGCATGTATTTGTTGGATGAATCATCAAGATATGGAATTTCTGCTTTATGAAAGAAAATTAAATTGTGTGATTAAACAGAACAATTTAGTAATTTTTATTTAATTAGGCCACCCTGTCAAACACATCATCAGTTTCTCTTTCTAGAGGCATCTCAAACTAGATGCAAACCGCAAATTTCTGAAATGTATGGACAAGTTATTACAGTTGGAGATGTGGGACTCATCGGTTCAAAAACAATGTTAAGGGAGACCCACGATTCCATGCAGGTCCTGTTGAAAAACAGCAGGGCTTGAAATATAGCTGACTGGTGATGCTACGTGGAAATAGTTCAACTAATACTAAGTTTATTTCCTAAGCATTCCTTAGGTAACTGGGAAGGCTTTCACAGGGAAAATGTAAGCCTGGGTTCTTAGGAGCAGAAGGATGGGAAGGTGGTCAAAAGCATCAGGAGTCAAGGGTAGAAAGGCACTGGGAATGGGTCTGTGGTGGTAAACGTGTGTGTGAGTGAAAGCATGTTTCAGTTCCATAAATTTTCTTGAACTGAAGTGGATCTCTCCGCTCCATAAACGAAGTAAAAAAAACTTTAGCAGTAAAAATGATTGAGACAGGGAAAGGATATCACACATTCCCAAATAGATACACCAGGACTACACTGTTAACCTCAAAATAGATGTTTATTTAAGTAGACATTTTTGGTATAACTTGGGACCTGGTACTAAAAACTTCAGTTGAACATTGGGATCAAAATCTGCTCTTTTTTTTTTATTGTGAAAATACTGTACAGAGGGGTTACAATTACATGGGCAAGATAATGAGTACATTTCTTATCAAGCATTGTAGCCTCCTCCTTTGTTTCCCCTTCCCATCCCTTCCCATCCTCCTCCCGCCCCCCAAAATCTGCTCTGTTAAGAGGTTATTTTTGTTTTCATTTCATTTTGATTTGCCCTTTTTTGTTTTCTTCTGATTTGTTATGTCTTTGGGAGTGTAAGGGGAAGTACAGAAATGGAGGGACAAGGGGTGAGCAAATGCAGCAGTGGTACTCACTGGACACTATGTTGAAAAGGAACTACACAACTTGTAGGTGGGAATGGAAGGGAAAAACTGAGAAAGAGCAGGTGAGGGGTGACATTGTCCACAAAGAACTGCATTCTTTACCTGACTTATGTAACGGTAATCCCTCTGTACATCACCTTTACAATAACGATAATTTTTTTTTTTTTTACAAAAGGAAACAAAGTCTGCTCTGTTAAACACATAGTTAAAAGTAGCCTTGAAGTTCACTGTTCTAAACATTTGCTAAGAAGATGATTATAGAGATTTCTCTACATTGGCAGAGGAGTCATTCTGGAACACTGGGATAAATACATAGTGAGAGAAAGTGTGTTTTCTTTTCAAAATTATAGATACAATAGAACAACATTAGAGTTCAGAACAAGAAAGGAAGCCCCACCTACAATCACTATCCTAGCAAACAGCTTTGAATGTTTACACAATTCTTCTGCTCCTTTGCAATTTGTCTTCAGAGTTTCACCCTGTTGCAATCTCAAGCTTCTCCACCTTGTATCTCAATTTTGCTAATTATTTTTGGAAATGACTGCATACCAGCGCATTGAGTATTTATACTCTAACTTCTCCATTTATTCCTTTATTCTCAGACATTTCAGTTATTTCTAATTTTATGCTGTTAGGGAAAATTCATTTGCAAAAGGGCCATTGCTTTGTTGTTGTTTTCTTATTACCCTGACATATGGCTTCCCTCTGTCAGCAGAGAAATCAGTTTCTCTGTTTTATTCAAGTTCAAGGAGAGGGTATGCTTCATCAATGTGACCTATTGTTACTACTTACTCATCAGGGATCTTGTTCTTGAGACCAGCAAATAAAGAGCGAATTGGTAAGGTGTTGGATCACCCATAGAGAATTAGGATCAACCAAAAAGGGACCTGAGGGAGGCTGGCAGCAAAAATGTCACCCAGATCATGCCACAGGGCCTGTCTGGTTTCTGAACCCTTCCACTGCCACTGCTGATATCAATGTCCCTAGATCCGGGTATGACACTACTATCAGGGAGAATTCTAGATAACCCTTCTGTCTTTGTATTATCTACTTAAGATCTGAAGTCCTGGGTGGGAAGTTCTTAACTCAGGTTGGTTTGTTTAGCTTTTTCATTCAAAGCTGGCACTCTACCACTTGAGCCACATATCTGCCTCTGGACTTTTGCTGATTAATTATAGATAAGAATCTCACAGAATTTCCTGTCTAGGCAGGCTTCACCACAATCCTTGTTGCTTAGCCTCCTGAGTAGCTATGATTACAGATATAGGCTACCGTTGCTCAGCATAACTCATGGTTTCTGAGTCATATAGAGTTATAGAGTAGGAGACAGAACTTTGACTTCCATTAAGACTCTGATATCAGGAAAAGCAGCCCAAGGGGGAAAGTAAATATTTTTCCTACTGGGTATTCCTCCTCTTTACACTATGGCTAGTCAATAGAGGGACATTAAACCAACTTAGTGTCTGGAGGCAAAAGAGCCTCTGGGACAAACAGCAGGTTTCCTGTACCAGTGAAAGTGCAGTTTTTCATTCTCAAAGAGTACTTGGGGCTGGGAAGGTGGCTCAGTGGTACAGTGCTTGCCTTGCATGCATAAGGCCCTGGGTTTGATTCCTCAGCACCACATAAGCAGAAAAAGCTGGAAGTGGTACTGTGGCTCCAGTGGTAGGGCACTAGCCTTGAGCTGAAGAGCTGAGGGACAGCGCCCAGGCCCAGAGTTCAGACCCTACGACCGACAAAAAAAAAAAAACAAAAAAAAAAAAACAAGAGAAAGAGCACTTGAAAGACAAAGACTCAATTTGTCTATTAATTCAGGTTTATCTGTATTATTTCATGATTTCTGGAGTGGCAGAATTTTGTTTTTTGCAGGGGTGGGGGAGAGATTACCACAAGAATGTGGTAGTCTATTCCTCTTACTATTCCTCTAAACTATTCCGCTAAACTATTCTTCTTATCCTGTCAAATTATAGAATCCATAATGTTGATGTACTATATCTGATTACAGTAATCAAATGATAACACCAGCTACTTAGGTAAGATGATAGCTACCAGATCTTGCTATGTCAAGTTGGTAGAAGCAACTCATAACAGACTAGCATAAGTTTGGCTCATAACAGACTAACATAAGTTCCATCTGTTGGAGAAAGAAGAATCACACAATTTATAGACAGGCTGGAACCAAAACTAGTCATTTATTTTGAAGGAGAAACTTTGAGGCTATGTATTTATACTGTCCTTTCTTAAAGTTTCATTCATGAATATTAATACATGTATCAGCGGGTAGCAATTATTATCATAGATATCATGAGTTATTGTTTGTTTAAAACTGACAAATTCTTGCTCATAAATACTTTGAAATTTGCAGTGTGTGTGTGTGTGTGTGTGTGTGTGTGTGTGTGTGTGTGTGTGTGTGTAAAGCAGAAACATTCTTCTAATGGCAAAGACTATCCCTCTTAGAGGAATGAAAATGAAGGCTACCCTTGCATTTCCTTTTTCTAATCCTAACTACTTTCTTTAAACTAGAAGGACATTTCTAATTTTTCTTTTTGTCAGTTGTGGGGGCTGAACTCTGGGCCTAGGCGCTGTCCCTCAGCTCTTCAGCTCAAGGCTAGTGCTCTACCATTTGAGCCACAGTGCCACTTCCGGCTTTTTCTGCTTATGTGGTGCTGAGGAATCGAACCCAGGGCCTCATACATGCAAGGCAAGCACTCTACCACTAAGCCACCTTCCCAGCCCTGACATTTCTAATTTTTCAGTTCAGATATTTCTGAGGTAGAGTAAGACTAGAGAGTTAAAAATAACCAAATACCATCAACAGACTAGGGGTGATTACTAAGGCAGAAATTCCTAATACAAAGAAGAAGCTTGTTGTATTTTCAGTTTTATCAGCAAATCTCAGAACCTCCAGAGTCTTAAAAGTTGCTTGAAATAAAGGAAATTTTTTTTTTTTTTTTTTTTTTTGGTCGGCTGTGGGGCTTGAACTCTGGGCCTGGGCGCTGTCCCTCAGCTCTTAAGCTCACAAGGCGAGCACTCTACCACTTGAGCTACAGCACCACTTCTGGTTTTCTGGTGGTTTATTGGAGATAGGAGTCTCACAGTCTCTCTGCCCGGGCTGGATTTGAACCGCGATCCTCAGATCTCAGCCTTCTGAGTAGCTAGGATTACAGGTGTGAGCCACCAGCGCCCAGCTGAAATAAAGGAAATGTTTTCAAATCACTATCCCTATCCTTGCTCTTTCTGACATCTTAAAGCACATTTCAATGTTAGCTCTCCCCAGAGGCAACAGGTTGGTAAGAGGGGTGGCAGTTTCATAGATAGTAAAGCTCCTCTAAAGGGACAGATTAGTATTATTATCATTTTCTAATTATTCAGTTGTGTGTGTGTGTGTGTGTGTGTGTGTGTGTGTGCTGGTCCTGGGGCTTGAACTCAGGGTCTGGGCATTGTCTTTTAACTGTTTTGTTGAAGGATAGCACTCTGCCAATTGAGTCAAAGCTCTGCTTCCTGTTTTTTGTTGTTGTTTGTTTGTTTTGGTGGGTTTTTTTTCCTGATTAATTAGAGGAAGAAGTTTCCTGGACTTTCCTATCTGGGTAATTCTGAACTTTGATCCTTCGATCTTAGCCTCCTGAGTAACTAGGAGTACAGGCATTAGGCACCTGCACCTAGCTCTGCTCAACTAACCCTAACCCTAACCCTTACCTAACCGAAACCCTCACCCTAACCCTCACCCTAACCCTAACCCTAACCCTAACCCTAACCCTAACCCTAACCCTTACCTAACCGAAACCCTCACCCTAACCCTCACCCTCATCCTAAAACTCACTCTCACCCTAGCCCTCACCCTAACCCTAACTCTAACCCTCACCCTCACTCTCATCCTCACCCTCACCCTCATCCTAATCCTAAACCTAACCCTAACCCTAACCCTAACCCTTACCTAACCGAAACCCTCACCCTAACCCTCACCCTCATCCTAAAACTCACTCTCACCCTAGCCCTCACCCTAACCCTAACTCTAACCCTCACCCTCACTCTCATCCTCACCCTCACCCTCATCCTAATCCTAAACCTAACCCTAACCCTAAACCTCACCCTCACCCTAACCCTCACCTTAACCCTTACCCTCACCCCAACCCTAACCCTAACCCTAACACTAAAGCTAACCCTCACCCTAACCCTAACCCTAACCCTAACCCTCACCCTCACCCTAACCCTTACCCTCACTCTAACCCTAACCCTCACCCTAACTCTAACCCTAACCCTAACCATAACCCTCACCCTAACCCTACCCCTACCCCTCAGTCTAACCCTCATCCTAACCGTAACCCTAACCCTAACCCTCACCTTCACCCTAAACATCATCCTAACCCTAACCCTCACCCTAACCCTAACCCTCACCCTAACCCTAACCCTCACCCTCACCCTAATCCTCACCCTAACCCTAACCCTCACCCTAACCCTAACCCTCACCCTCACCCTAATCCTCACCCTAACACTAACCCTTACCTAACCGAAACCCTCAAACTCACCCTCACCCTCATCCCAAACCTCACCCTCACCCTAGCCCTCACCCTAACCCTAACCCTAACCCTCACCCTCACCCTAATCCTAAAGAACATTGTTTCATTTCTTGGAGCAAAAGTGGGAAAAAACTTTGTCTCCATCTGCTAGGAACACCAAAAACAGACCAACTCTTTAGCGACTGTGTAATCTAATGAGTACATTCTAATGACTGGCAGGGCCTCTTGGAAAAGCTTCAACATAAAGAGAAAAAACAATGCGTCTCAAATACTGACTTGAGATGATTGAATATTTGGAGGTTAAAAAAATGTGTAGACAGGAAGCCATTCAAAGGAACAAGAGGAAAGGCCTTCTGTAACTCAATTTAAAAAAATAAAATACTCTCCTTCTTCTTCCAGTACAGTACCATGGAACCTTGACTCTTGACTCTGCGCTACCTCGCCATCCAGATGACTTGTAAAGCAATGATTTATTGGTCCCAGAGCCAGTGAGCTTGGAAACAGTTCAGTAAGACAGTGTGGTCTGTGGTCCTGAATCATTATTCTACCTGGCAACCTAATGATAGCTGCTGAATCTTGGAGGGACTGGGAGGAAAGACTGTTGATTTATAGAGGGAGTGGAATTGTTCGTCAATGAAAATATTACTGCACTTCTTCCAGCCTCAGAGAACTACAGGGAACCAAATCAGCCTTCCCTGATGATATATGGTAGATGAAACTGGGAAAGCGACTATTGCTTTGCCTTTTCTTTAAACCTTGTACTATTTGCTGAAACTTTCACTATAGCTCTATTGCCAGACTTACTTTCTACAAGGTAACTGGCACAAATTTCTCTTTTGTATAGTTTATAACTTTCTATATGGTAAGAACTGTGTGTTAAGCACATTTTGAATGATGGAGACACTGAGGCTCAGACTTCAATTTGGATAAGGTTAAGCTAGAAAGCATATACATTGGAACATGACCCCTTGCCCTGTCTCTCCCTGTGCCGCCTCCTCTGCCTACAGTTTTGTACTGCCAACCCCCTGAGATCTGTTGTACAATAAGAGTTTGTGAGGATCAATCAAAAGCAGTTTTATTTTCTCTACATTAAGCACCAAAAAATTAAAAGCCATCCAGGTAATAAGCCATGATCATTCTCAGGTAGAGCCTACCTGGAAGAGATTCTCAGCTCCAGCAGGCAGATATATGAACAAGTAGTCAAACCCTATATCATAAGAATAGTTCTGCATAGAATTTGGGAAGAGCTGCATGGAAAAATTGAGGATGATTCTCCAATGGACTCCAGTGTCCATAGATCAAAGCCAGAGCTGGAACTATGAGTGAGTCATAGCAGCTTGGGAGGAGATTTAAAACATTAGAGAATGTAATTACCTGAATAGGAAATGGACGGCAATTTACATTCTCTAAGGGTGTGCATTCTTTGGTTACTACAAATGCATTTTCTTTCAAAGAATTCAGTATGACAAATGGATTTTCATATTCTTGTAGTGCATTTTAAAATCCAAATATTGTGACTTGGGCTTCAATTTTTTTTAAAGTCCTATTAGAAGCCAGGGGTTAGTGGCTCATGCTTATAATCCTAACTACTCAGGAGGCTGAAACCTGAGGATTGAGGTGTGAAGCCAGTCTGGGCAGGAAAGTCCAAGAGACAGTTATCTCTAGACAACCACCAAAAAGCCAGAAGTAGAGCTGAGGCTCAAATGCTATAGTACTAGCCTTGATAGGACTTGATAATGGCCTTGATAGCGTGATAATAATGGCTTTTTATCCAGTAAATTAATGTTGAACAGAGCAACTGTTCAGGGCAACAACTTTATTGTAATTAAGCTTGAAATCTAAATGTGCTTTTAAGTAGAAATAATGAAAGGAAATAATGACATAATGAAGGGACTGAAGCGATCCCGGTTTGATATAATCTCATTAAAATTAAGAGTTCACGGAAAATGTGAGTGATGTAAACTTATGTCAGTATTTATTTATTGTCAGTTGTGGGGCTTGAACTTAGGGCCTGCTTTTCTGCTGAAGGCTAACACTCTATCACTTGAACTACAGCTCCATTTCTGAGTTTTTTGGTGTTTTCTTGGAGATAAGAGTCTCATGGACTTTCCTGCTCTAGCTTGCTTCAAACCACAATCCTCAGATCTCAGCTTCCTGTGTCGTTAGGATTATAAGCATGAGCTACCGGTGCCTGACTGTTAATTTTTTCCCCCTTGCTTTCTGAGACTTGTACAAATGGGTTTCTGAAAACTTGAAGTGATTTCTGTCCATTGCCTTATGGTAAAGCCATGTTGGCTTTTTTTTTTTTTTTTTACTTTGTGACTAATAACAGATGAGCTAGCTATGCTTCCAATCGGCTCTGATTCTACATTTTCAGCAGCATAAAAAGAAGAAAAAAAACCCTGCATTCCTTTTATAGAAAAGCAATCCCCCGAGGTTGTCCCTTAAAAGCTGTTTTGACCCATGGATGTTTTTACTGCCAAATTCTCCAGGTCCCAAACTACCATTATGCATTTGCTCTTCAACAGGGAGTTTTAGGATCATCTCATCTGACCCCATAATAAAGCCATTTATTTTTTCCTGAGATGGAAGATTCATTTATTTTTTTCCTTGTTTCTCCTTGGCAATTATCTCTTCTACTACCCATAATCTGCCCAATCTTTTTCAATAACATCCTGTGATTAGAGCCAACTGGCTCATGTGGAAAACAAGACAAACGTTAACCAGGCACAGAACTATCACCCTTGGTTTAAAGAAAGCCAACTTGCCATGGACTGACACTTGGGAGATTTTTTTTTAAATGGGGAATAATGAATGCTGACCAGACACGAACATTTAATATTGTTAGAAGCGGGTGAAGTGCAGGCTCAAAATAGTGCTGAGTAACATATGGTAGTTTCTTATGGCTGACAAAGGACTGACTTTCCTGCAAATGAGGTCAAACGATGTCTTGTGGATTTTCGAATACTATCCTAATTATTATACTGGGCAGCATTTCAGAAGCTGAGGAAGCAAAGAGTCTTAATAGAACAACATCAACAGTAGTAGTACTATGAGTAGTAGTAACATAATAAGTTAGCTGACTCATAGCTTACTTTATTCTCTACATAAACCTTTAGTCTAGGTATTATGGTGATTATTTTATAGAGAGACCAAGTGATTGTTAAGGCAATCCAACTGGTCAATAGCACAGCAAGGATTTGAGACTATGATTGCTTTATTTATTTATTTTTGGTACTGGGGTTTGAACTCAAGAGTCTTGTTCTTGTTTAATGACCAGTTTTCGTCTATGCTCAGGATGTGTTTGGCATTACAGGGGAATCTGGGAGAAGCACACTTTACCTGCCCTTGGGAATAAGAGTCTGGCTTAGAATAGATACTATTCCAGGAACTCTTAATGAACATTTAACAATACTATGCAATTAAATCTCCTCACTTCTTAATTCCCTTGAGACAAGTGAATAAATTTTTATCTTAGACAGTCCCTGTTCAAAATTACAATGGTGGCTCTGACCCCTGAATGGATTCACCCCAGGAGGTACACATATACTCCTAGGAGCCTGTGATTCAAGGTCCTAAGAGGTTTGGGGATGGGACTGGAATCCAGAGGCCACTATCCCTTAGTTGTCAGGCCTTGGACAAATGACTCTTGGTCAATTTCCTCATTTCACAGTTGTGATTACAGTAGTACTTACCTCAAAGGAGTGTTGGTAAATATAATGTACACAATAAGATAATTTTTATTAGAATAATTATACAAAGAAATTTTAGTGTGCCTTTTGCTCAAGGCCAGTATTCTATTAGTGTGCCTTTTGCTCAAGGCTAGTATTCTATCATTTGAGCCACAGCTCCACTTCCAGCATTTTGCTAGTTAATTGGTGATAAGATGGTTGTGGACTTTCCTGTGTGCAATGTCTTTAAACCTCAATCCTTTGATCTCAGCCTCCTGAGTAGCTAGGGTTACAGGTGTGAGCCACTGGTGTCCAGTGTCTTATGCTACATATGCGCTATCTATAAAGGTTATGGAATGAGGTTCTGGCATAATTTTCTTTTCATTGTGCTTCTTATTTAAAGCACTGGATTCTCAAAGCTGACTGTATTATATTATGTGATGCCTTCATCTCCCCTCAAAAATAACAATGTAGGTATCTGAGTTGGGTCCCAGACACTAGTGGTTGTTTGTTTTTAGGCCCCAGAATAATTGTGATATTAAGCCACATCTGGAACTACTGCTTTAATTAAGATCTTAACTGTGTAGTTCAAGCCCAGTTTATCTCCCTGTTTTTAAGTTTGTCATGCTTTCTTTCTTTTTTTTTAAATGTTATTAATAAGGTGATATATAGAGGAGTTACAGTTACAAGAGTTACAGTTGGGTAAAGAGCACATTTCTTCTTGGACAATGTCACTCCTTCCCTTGCTCTTTCCCAATTTTTCTTTTCTGTCCCCATCCACAAGTTGTATAGTTCCTTTTCTACCTAGTATATAGTGAGTACTGTTCCCTGTGTTCCCTCTTGCCTTCCCCAAGGCCGATAAACAAGACAACAACAAAAGATATCAAATACAAGGACAACAAAAACCTCTTGTTTCTGTTTCCTGGAGTTCATTTCTCAGTTTCTCTTTCTGTAAAGGTTGTTTCTATGAGTGTGCCCATTCCTCCATACAGTGCTGATGGCACTGTCTCATGTCGACTGATCACTGTAATATCACCTACACCATACAAAACTTTCAGATCATGGTGCAGAAGTTGAAAAATGGAAATGCAGTTGTTTTGAAAAAATAACCCCCTCCTGATTAGAAAAACCTCCCATGCTCCTGGATTAGGAAGATTAACATCATGAAAATGTCAATACTTCCAAAGACTATCTACAAATTCAATGTGACACCTATCAATATTCTAACCTCATTCTTCAATACAACCCCAAAATTCATATGGAACAATAAAAGACCCCAAATAGCAAAAAATGATCCTTAGCAGAAAGAACAGTGCTGGAGGAATATCATTACCAAATTTCAAACTCTACTACAAAGCCATAGTAATCAAAACAGCTTGGTATTGGCACAAGAACAGACTTGAGGATTGATGGAATAGAACTGAAGACCCAGAAATGAACCAACAGACCTATAGCCACCTAATCTTTGATAAGGGAGCTAAAAGAAGTAGAATGGAAGAAAGACAGCCTCTTCAGTAAATGGTGCTGGCAAAATTGGTTAAACACCTGTAGAAAACTAAAGCTAGATCCTTATATATCACCCTGCACCAGAATCAACTCCAAATGAATCAAAGACCTCAAAGTCAAAGCAGACATCCTGAAAACATTACAGGAAGGAATTAGGAGAAACTCTAGGACTCTTTGGCACAGGCCAAAATTTTCTTAATTAAGACACAGAAACAAAACAAATCAAAGAAAGGTTGGACAAATGGGATTGCATGAAACTGCAGAGCTTCTGCATGGCAAAGGACATAGCTAGCAAGATCAATAGAAAGCCCACAGATTGGGAGAAGATTTTCACTAGCCATACAATGGACAAGGGTCTCATATCTAAAATATACTTAGAACTAAAAAAAATCCTCAACAACAAATCCTCAAAGAAACAACTACCCAATAAATAAGTGGGCCAAAGAGTTAAGGAGAAACTTCTATGAAGAATAGCCAATAGACACATAAAGAAATGCTCAACTTCTCTAGCCATAAAAGAAATGCAAATCAAAACAACATTGAAGAACTCATAAATTTTATAGACCATGATAGACTATTTGCCCCATGAAAGTTAGAATGTGTTTGTGACTTTAACTAAGCATCACTATTCCACAATATTGTGAAATTTGTGAAATTACGTAATCACTTAATCACAATAAAGAAAAAACAACAACATTGAGATTCTATCTCACCCCAGTTAGAATGGCTATAAATCAAGAAATCTAATAACAACTGATGCTGGAGGGGATGTGGCCAAAAGGGAACCCTACTGCATTGTTGCTGGGAGTATAAACTTGTTCAACCACTTTGGGTCAAAAGACTCCACATAGAGCTCCCCTATGACCCAGCAATCCCACTTTTGGGCATTTATCCAAATGTTCACAAACAAGACCATACTAAAGCTACCAGCACAACTATGTTTATCGCAGCATTATTTATCATAGCTAAAATATGAAACCAACCTAGATGCCCCTCAGTAGATGAATGAATCAAGAAAATGTGGTATATATGTATACAATGGAATTCTATGCCTCTATCAGAAAGAATGACATTGCCCCATTTGTTAGGAAATGGAAAGACTTGGGAAAACATTATATTAAGTGAAGTAAGCTAGGCCCAAAGAAACATAGGTCCCATGGTTTCCTTTATTTGCAATAACTAGTATTTGTCTAGGATAAGCAGAAAAGGTCAAAAGCTATGTACATATGACCAGATAAGATGATGTTAAGCAAAATGAACCCCAAGATAGGGATACAGTGGGTTTTTCTTTCTTGCTATTGTTTATATTTAAAATGTACTCTATGATTTTTTTTTTGTTTCTTTGGTATGTTCTTCCCCCATGATATAAACCCTGTTTTCACTGTATTTGATTCTGGTGCCTTGCATCTTGTATATACATTTTTCTAATTTGGGGAGGGGAAGGGAAATAACAAAATGCTTAAATAAGGATACAGGTTGACCCATTGTAACAATGAGATGTACAAGACACCATGTTGAAAATGAACTTTACAACTTCAGGGGGGAGGGAAGGGGCAGGAGGACTTGAGAAGCTGGGGAAGGAGGGGATGGTAGAGGCAAAAGAAAGGAGGGGGTAACAATGCTCCAAAGGAAATGTACTCATTACCTTATTTGTGTAACTGTAACCCCTCTGTACAGTATTTTTCAATAAAAAACATATAAATAAATAAATAACACCCTCCTGGAAGAGAAGAGAATTACAGCATGAAAAAGGAGAAACATACATGTGGCCTTACCTACCGTAGAAATCATCACTTGGATTCTTTTGTGTCTTTTAAAACACATGGGCAATATAGTCCTCATCTCCTGATTCAACCATAGATGCCCTACTTTCAAGATCTTTGAAGAAAAAAAATGATTTTTTTATTGTGAAAATATCCTACAGAGGGGGTACAATTATATGGGCAAGATAATGAGTACATTTCTTATCCAGCATTGTAGCCTCCTCCTTTGTTTTTGGTTGGGGAAAGGGTATTGGTAATTGATTGTTTATATCTTAAGAGAAAGTTTTGATCAGCTCAGATACCTGTTTGAGAGAATGAGGTTTAGAATAAGGCCATGCACATTTTATTTATTGGCTCTGATGGAAGCAGAGCAAGGAAGGAATCAATTGAACATGTGACACACACCAAGCCACTGGTTTGTTGGCACCTAATTTCATTCTCTCTGTGACTCTGTCTCTGTCTCTCTCTCTGCTCACACTAAATCCAAAGGCTTGTGCATTTTGGGTAAACATTCTGCTACTCTCTGACATCCCAAGCTATCCTGATTTTTTAATGAGAAGAAAACAATAGGTTAACTTGGGATTATTTTTTACTTTTTTTGTTCCATATCTCCTATTCACCTTCTTTCAGGTTTTTCCAGAAGGCCTTCTGCCCCTGTGCCTCCCAAAGTTTCCATGTTGAAACCTAGTAATAGATGAGATGATTTGAGGAGGCAGGACACTTGGGACGTATATTACATCATATGGATTGAATCCTCAAGAATGAGAGCAGAGAACGACCTCAAGAGCCAGTGGTAATGATGCACACCTGAAATCTCAGCACTTAGGAGTCTAAGGTCAACTTGGGAATACATAATAAGACCCTTTCCAGAGAGGGCACGGAAGAGAGAAAGAGACAGGCAGCAGGATTACCCCTTCCATGCTGTGAGGACACAGAGAGAATGTGGCCTCCATGATCAATACACGAACTCTCAGTAGATACAGAACCTACCAGTACCTTGGTGCTGGTCTTCCCAGCTTCTAGATGTGGGAGAAATAATTTTCTGTTGTTTGTAAGCTCTTAATCCATAGTATTTTTTTTTTTTTTGTCGGTTGTGGAGCCTGAACTCTGGGCCTGGGCGCTGTCCCTCAGCTCTTCAGCTCAAGGCTAGCGCTCTACCACTTGAGCCACAGCGCCACTTCCAGCTTTTCTTCTTATGTGGTGCTGAGGAATCGAACCCAGGGCCTCATGCATGCAAGGCAAGCACTCCACCACTGAGCCATCTTCCCAGCCCTCCATAGTATTTTAATATAGCATTCTTAATAAATTGAGATACCATCTTCAGTTTCTAGCAAAGCATTCAGAGCTTCTTGACACATTGAGAATGAAGAGGATCTGTAGAGAGTGACACTGGATCCCAAGCTGGCAGAAACTCACACTTCTTGTTCCACCATTGGAGTCAATGACATTTATTGTTGAGAAATGTAATTAGTTATACACAGGGTCTGAATCATTTCTTAGCTTAAACTATCACTCATATTTCTCCCTAGGCAAGGGAGGTATGCCATGGCTATGCACAGATGTAAGTCTGTGTTTTGTGCCTATATTTATATACACACCCCCTATATCTTGCAAATAAAGATCTCAGTGATAAACAGTAGCTACCTGTTTGTTTAGCAGCTACCATTTCTTACCACACTCTTATGAAACAGTACTTTTTCTTTCTAGACTTAAAATATTTCAAGATCACTAAAGGATGTGGTAATTATATCAGGTTTGTCTTGGAAGATTCATACTTTCAATCACTTGACTTTTCTCTGTTTCTATATTGCTTCCTTATATGAGACATGTGTTAGATGTATGTGTGGGTTTGTGTGTGTGTGTGTGTGTGTGTGTGCATGTGCACACATGCACACATGATCATACACATGTGCATTTGTATTTGTAAGGGATGGACAAAGGCTACCATGTAATCAATGGGAAAAAATGAAAGACTGAAACTTTGGTTTGTCATTATTATTCAGTGGAAGGCTTTGACTCCTTAGTTAATATTCTACATTTTCATAAAGTGAATTGTATCATTTTAACTTCAAAAATATAGATTTCTTTACACCCAATTCAATTTCAGTCAATGAAAATTTACTTAGTAAAAATTTCGGGGAGATTTCTTAGGTATTTTATCAGGAAGGAATGACTTGGAAAGTCTGAAGAAAGAAAATAAGACACATTCCCATCATGAACAATGGTGAATAATTGTCTTTAAAAGGATTGTTTTGTTGGAAGGAATAGACACCCACTAAACCGGTAGAAGCAAAGGAAGGTAGTGCATAACGTGGCACAGATGTCTCCCTAAGTCAGGGTCAGGAGACACTGTCTTGTACCAAGTCCCTAGCTCTTAGAACAATGTCTAGTGCAAAGTCAAGGTCCTATAAGCATTTGTTGAATGGAAGAATGAATAAATTCTAAGTTTGTGGAAGCTGGAATCCAATTTGCTCAGTGTAGGCAAGTTGTTCATAACTCGGTCGGAAGCAGGCTGTCTAGGATGCTGGTAGGAGAAGTGGTTGTGGTTCTAGGAGAAGGAACATTGTGACTGACAAGATTTCCCCAGTGTCTGTTAAAGAACTCATCATACGTTAGATACTTTATTGAGTGAAATTGCTGAGTCTCCTTTTCATGTATGACATGACCTTATTAGGGATTACATGATGAAATTGGTATAAGGGAGAAGGAGGTGTTGAACAGAAAAGTTATTTCAGTCATGTAACTTCTAATTCTAGAATATTGGAACAAAGCAAATATCTGAGGGGAAAATGAAGGAAATACTTCTTTGTTTGTGGAACTCACCAATCCTGATGAAAGTTATGCTGCTTACCATTTAATATAGGCAATGTTATTAGGGAACACCACTGTCTGGATGTTGTGCCCACTTAAATTTATATTTTAAAACATAATCCCATCTTCGATGCTACTAAGACATGGGCCTACTGGGAGATGATTAGAATGTAAGGATGGGGCCTGGATAAAGGAGATTCATGCCTTGATGGAAAGGCTCCAGATAGCTGTCTTGCCTCTTCACCACGTAAGGACATAGTGAGATACTGTCACTTGTGTGACAGGTGTGAAAGGAGGCCCTCACCAGACATAGCATCTGCTCACATCTTGATTGTGACCCTCCCAGCTTTTTTGGTAACTGTGAGAAACAAATCCTGTTGCTTTTAAGTCACCTGGTTTATGGGAGCAGCCAGAACAAATTAAGACAAGGTACTGCTTCATAAGGCAGAGATTGAAGTCAGTGTTGGTGCTTGAGACAGCAAAAGACAGTTTGAAGTCTTGGTCAGATTTGAAGAAACTACCTGACCCTAGACTTGGTTGGTTAGAGACCAAACTACTGCTGCTGCCCTGCTACCACTTCTCTGTCTTCCCTTCCCCTCTTCCTCCTTTTCCTCTTCATCCTCCTTCTCCTTTTGTTCCTGCTGCTTCTTTTCTTTCCTCCTCCTTTTTCTCTTCCTTCTCTTCTCCGCCATCTTCTCCTCCTTTTCTATTCCTTCTCCTCTTCCTCCTTCTTCTCCTCCTTCTCCCTTTCCCTCCCCCCTTCTATCTCTCCTTTTTGCCAGACCTAGAGCTTGAAATCAGGGCTCGGGTGCTCTCCCCTGTAACTTTTATCACTCAAGACTGTCACTCTACCACTTGAGCCACATCTCTATTGCTGGTTTTTTTTTTTTTGGAGATAAGAGTCTCATGGATTTTTCTGCCCAGGCTGGCTTTGAACTGCAATCCTTAGATCTCAACCTCCTCAGTGGCTAGGATTACAGGCTTGATCACGCTACCAGTGCCCATCTGGAAACTAGCTTCTAATAGCATACAAGACTCTTCCCAGTTGGGCCACTTGCCTACTTTCTTGGCTCATCTGTCTCTGCCCATCTCCCCTCCCAACTCCCCAGCTCAGCACATGCACCAAAGCTGCAGTCACACTGAATATCTCACCTGCCCCAAACATACTCGTTCTTTCCTGTATCAGTGCCTTCTCTCCAACTTTGCTCTTTCTCTGAGTTTTCTTTTCCTTATCCTTTTAATGAATACCTACTTACTCTTCAAGGTTTCACATTCATCAAGGTGACTCACTACCTACAAGGTCTCCTTTGAGCCTCTCTCTACATCCTTACAACCATCTTCTTTTATTCTTTTCCTAGCACGGAGGACAGAAAGACAGAAACTACATTCTCAGAAATGCTTGCAGAGTGTTTATGTGGCAAAGTTTCCATCAGAAGTCTTATTGCTCTGACACATAGAGGTAGATGTTAGAAACAAGCTCTGACACATAGAGGTAGATGTTAGAAACAAGGGGGAAGGACACACATGGGGAGATGATGCTGGCAAGGGTGATGGCGGAGCCTTGCATGATCTGAGATAGGTGGCAGCATTACTGATGGTCAGATCTGGAATCAAAGGTGCCAGCTACACACAGTGCAGGAACAGGTGTTCTTCTAGAACACTCCTGCTTTGTAGGTGGTAGTTTTTTCCTAGATGCATAGCAATCCTACCATGACACCTGGAAATTCAGTAAGCTGCCTAGCATCCTCTAGAAAATATAGTACTTTAACTATCTATGGAGGATTATGTTGTCTACAACCCAAATCCCTTCTGTATATTTTAAACCATGTCTACATAGCTTAGATTCACTGTAGCATGATTCACTGTATTGTGTTACATCGTATTACAAAATGGCAAGAAAAAGATGTGTATATATTCAGTATGCATGCATTTTTATCAGATACTTTCTGTCAATGGTTGGTTGAATCCGTGGACTCAACATATAGATACAGGATGTAGAGATAGGGAGGGATGCCTCTACAGTCCAGGCTCTGGATCTTAATAAGCTTTGGGTTTTGAATGCCCTGTTGTCATAGTGGTCGATAAATAAATGAAAAGTAGGGATGGATAGTCTCTAATGCTGTAAGTTCCAAATTAGGAATAGGAAAACCCTAAGTAACCATAACAGGGGCTAAGTTTGAAAAGCCAGGGGCTGAGTGGTCAGGGCACAGGCACTCCAAAGACAATTGAGGCAAAGTAACCTTTATGGCTGCCAGACAGAGCACAGGGGCAGCTTTTAGTACAGTGGAAGGCCATGCTATGACTACACACACCATGTTGATCCAATATCTCCAGCAGAAAAATATCTGGTTAATTTCAAAGCAAATAGCTAAAGCTGATGCTAGTGCTGACTAAATGTCAGTGAACTGACAGAATTGTATTGAATGGCTGGGCTGGTGGCGCATCAATATACATTCCCAGAGACCCAGCCAAGTAGAAGGGTGTGAATTGGAGATGTGATTGAGTCTGAGGAGTGCACTGCAGGGTTGGGGAGACTGTGTAAGGTTTGAAGGGATGGGAGGGAAAATAAAGAAAGGTAACTTTCCTGTTTTGTTCCCCCCCCCCTTTTGTTTTCTCTCCCAAGTAGTTTGAGAGACATCTTTGTACAGTGTAGGCAATCAGTGTGAAGATGTAGCTGTCTAAATGAAACCATCACATTCCATGATGCTGCATTGCTCCATCCAACTGTAAAGCTCAGAGGGACCTCAGGACAGGTGAGTCTAACAAAGGTTAGTCTCTGAAGATCTCTGGAGCCACTGTCAACAACTGAGAGTTTCTGCATGAGTCTGGGGAAGGGGATCCCCAATAGCCATGCTGACCTTGTCAGAACCGGCTGGAGACTCTGGACGGCTGACAGGTCTAACCCACTTGGGGAAGATGAATGTAGAAGACATAAGACCAGGGCTGACTCTGCTTGTGAAAGGCTGGCCCAGGGACAGCTTGGTTCCTGCGTCCATCAGCAGGGCCTCATTCCCATAATTCCCACACCTAACAATGTGGGATTTGACCCAGATTGTTCATTTAGAAAGAAAGTTCATGTGCCTTGAGGTGTTTGTAGACTATAGAAATTATGACAGAGTTAAGTTCATCCGGGGTACATCACCAGGCAATTACAGAGGGCAATCTGGTCACTCTGTTCCAAAGGCTCTGTTGCCTTTGCTGCAGAGCATTATAGCTGGCCCTTCCTTTGTCAGTGCTTTCATGTGTGGGGGGGAGGCAGGGGTACAGGGGCTTGAATTTAGGGCTTGGGCATTGTCCCTGCACTTTTTTTTGCTCAAGGCTGGAGCTTTATCACTTGAGTCACACCTCTACAACGGGGTTTTTGATGGTTGACTGGAGATAGGAGTTTCAAAGACTTGTCAGTCTGGGCTGGCTTTGAACTGAAATCCTCAGATCTCAGCCTCCTGAGTAGCTAGGATAACAAGCATGAGTTACCGGTCCCTGGCTTCCCCGTGCATTTTTGTAACGCACAACTTTTTCCCAAAGACAAGCCTTTTCAAAAAAACAGGTGCAAACTGCCCTAGTTTGGGTTGTCTTCTTCAGGTGTTCTGTGTTGGAGTGCTTGCTGATAGGCTACTGCTCACCCTAGCTCCTAGCAGTGGCTTCCACCCTGTTTGCACATTGTCCACACTTCTGCTGCTATGCTCATTTCCAACTCTCTACTCTTCTCCGCTTCTTCATTGCTTCTTTCACTGCAGAAACCCCATCATTTAGGAGGGGAAAATCCACTGATTTCTTGGCCTGGGGGCATTAAAAAGATTGATTTCTTTCCTCTTGAACACATGTTTATGTCTTGATTTTTCTGGACCCTGAACATGTAGAGTCAACAGCTTTTAGCAAATGCAAATCCAGGATGAACAGTTAAATCTGGAGTTTTGCAACAAACTTACATTTTAAAAGATTAAACTATAGCTGGATGCTTAGCATTTTGTCGGGTAGTTCTGTGGCTGAAGGAAGCAGTTGAAGTGTAAAATAATCTAGGAGTTCTCTCTCTCTCCCTCTCCATCTCCCCCCACCCTCTCTCACACATATACAGAGGGTCTCCTCACTTCACAGAGGAGCAAATTCCAGGAGATTTTCCAAGGCAAAGGTAAGACCCAGATCTTTCAGAACACACAGTGTTTTTTCTCGATGCTGGATGCTGGTCTGACTGTATCTTGTCTCATGCTATTCTAAAACCTTCCCTTCCCACATTCTTTCTCTTCACCATATTCACAATCACTAAAGGTGGTTTTTGAAAACATGCCTGTGGACTTCAAGCCCAAGTCCAACACAGAAAGAACATGAATGGAGTTATGTCTGTCCTTGAAACACATCTGCACAGGACAAGCTTGGAGCTCTGTTTTGGAGGGAGGGTAAATGACTTGCCCAATTTCACAAGCTAACGTGACTTTATTAACTTAGATAGAAATTACTCCAAGACCTACGTCGATGGGTTTGATGTTTCAAGCCTCCATGTCAATCTGAGACATTGCTCAAGATGCCTCCTTTTCCTTCTTGTTGGTCACTTCCTACAAAAACTACTCTGCTTGATCCCACCTGAGTCATGTCTTATGGTGCATGTCTCTGTCACTCCTGAGTGTGGGAAATTTTAATGGTTCTCAATGCCTTCCTACCCTTGCATCTTCTGGCTTCCATTTTTCTGATATGTTCAGGGACAAACGCTCGGGTTGCACACTCTCACTTTACAAACCATTTTAGAATAGGTCTGTGACTTTTTTTTGGTTGGTTGTGAGGTTTGAACTCAGGGCCTGGGCACTGTCCCTGAGCTTTTTTACTCAAGGCTAGTGTTCTACCACTTTGAGCTACAGAGCTACTTCTGGTTGTTTGGTGGTTAATTGGAGATAAGAATTTCACAGACTTTCCCACCCAGGCTGGCATCGAACCATGATCCCTAGATCTTGGCCTCCTGAGTAGCTAGGATTACAGGCATGAGCTACTGGTGCCTGGCTGAGGTCTATAACATTAAAAAAAAAAAAAAAAGAAAACTTGTGGACAAACATTCTAGCTTGTGTTGTATCAATTGGAGTGACTTCAAATTGAGCTGTATAGAATAACAGCCATATTATTTTACTCAAGGGTTCTTGAGGAAAACCACAGCTCTGTTATTTTACTCAAGGGTTCTTGAGAGCAAGAGTTCGGACAAAGCACAAGAAGGATCTTTCTCTCCTCTGTGATTATCTCAAGAGTCTCAAGTGGGAAGACATGAATAACAGGAGGTATGGGATGTCTGGGAATAGAAAGCAGCTTAAATTGTTCTTCAACCGAATCAGCTTGGATTGTTGGTTTGAATGCTTTAGATGTGGTGACTCCATGTGACTTGGGCTTCCTCACAATATGACCTCCAGTAGTTGGACTTTTTATATATACAGATTCAAGGTTTCCAAACATCTGTTTCAGGAATAGGAGAGTTGCATTACCTTCTGTGACCTAGGCTCAGTCACAGTGTCACTTCTGACAAAAACTGTTGTTTAAAACAGCCATCCAGGGTTAAGTGGAAGTGACAGATTGCAAATTCCAATAGCAATGCCAAATAATTTGTGGATAGGTTTTGAAATTAGCAGGGAAATAAAAAGCTGTAAAACATTATAAAAATCTCACAATCTCTAATTATTCTGAAAAGTCTCCAAAGCCTGAAACAGCATTTCCTAAAGCCTTCCCACACAAAGATCTACCTACTTAAAGCAGAAATGGAGGGCTACAGTGTGGCTGAGCAGTAGAGTACCTCGCCAGCACAAGACCTGAGTTCAAGCCCTAGTACTGAAAACAACAAAACAAAAATAACCTCCACAAAATAAACAAAAACATCAAAATCACAAAAGAAAAAATCCAGCAATATCCTAAGGAAAATTATTATTGATCTGAGTGTGGTAGCATATGGGAGGCTGTGGCAGGAGCCTCATGAGTTCAAGGCCAGCCTGGGTTATACAAAGAAATTTCAAACAACAACAACAATAATGACAAACAAAGCTCCAAAAGAAATTGTTGTCTATATAAGAGTAACACACATGGGGCTGGGAAGGTGGCTCAATGGTAGAGCGCTTGCCTTGCATGCATAAGGCCCTGGGTTCGATTCCTCAATACCACATAAGCAGAAAAAAAAAAGCTAGAAGTGGCACTGTGGCTTTAGTGGTAGAGTGCTAGCCTTGAGCTGAAGAGCTGAGGGACAGAGCCCAGGCCCAGAGTTCAGGCCCCACAACTGGGAAGAAAAAAAAAAAGTAATGGACAATGCACATACAACAAATAATTCAATACAACTACATAGATGAAGTAAGTATACCCTTGGTTTTGCCATGTGCAACTAACTGTCTGGATTTTCTCATTTTCCAAAAGTCCTGCTTCCATTATTGTCAGGACACATCTGTGATACTGACAACATTTATCTTTTCTTTTCTTTTTTTTGGTTGTGGGGCTTGGATTCAAGGCCTAGGGGCTGTCCCTGACCTCTTTTGCTCAAAGCTAGTGCTCTACCTCTTTGAGCCACAGCTCCACTTCCAGTTTTTGGTGGTTAATTGGAAATAACAGTCTGATGGACTTTTCTGCTGGGGCTGGCTTTGAATTCTGATCCTCAAACCTCAGCCTCCTGAGTAGCTAGGATTACAGGCATGAGCCACCAATACCCGGCCTGATAATTTCTTAGCAGGTATTATGGCCTCTGAAGTTTAGTTTGTATGTAGGTATAAAGGGAAATTTTTTAAAGTAAATTGAAAATTAAGCTGTGAACAGCATTAGAACTTTGTCTATTCTTTGATTTTAAAATATTCTAAAAATTTAAAATGTGGCTGTTGATTCTTGTCATTTTTGCTATCTGAAAACAACCAATGTGGTCTTTAAAAAAAAAAAAAAAACTGTTGTGTAATCTACTTCCAGTGTTAACACAGAATTGTCATAAGTGTAAGCTGCATGTTAGACACATCTTTATTAAGAACTAAAATAATTGTATTGATGTGATAACAAAGAAGTATATCAAGTAGTTATTAATAGAAAATTAGGTTGTTGTGGGGGTTTTTTGTTGTTTTTTGCTTGTTTGTTTTTGTCAGTACCAGGATTTCAACTCAAGGTCTCTCACTTGCTGGACTGGTATTTTACTACTTGAGCCACATCTGTAGCCTGGCTTTTTGCTGGTTATTTTGAGATGGAGTCTCTGCCTTAGCTGGCTTCAAGCTACATTTCTTTGAATCTCAGCCTCCTGAGTAACTAGAATGGCAAGTATGAGTCACTGCCTTCAAAACCATGGCTAATTTTTTTTTTTTGGGGGGGGGCAGTCTTGGGGCTTGAACTCTGGGCCTGGATGCTGTTCCTGATGTTTTGTGCTCAAGGGTAGGGCTCTACCACTTGAGCCACAGCTCTGCTTCTGGCTTTTTTTTTTTGTGGTTAATTGGCGATAAGAGTCTCACAGACTTTTCTGCCTGGGCTGGCTTTGAACCTTGACCCTCAGATTTTAGCTCCCTGAGTATCATGAGCCACTGGTTCCTGATCATGGTTAATTTTTGAAGAGATTCCTTTTAGATATCTCTATCCCTGTGTATACACACAGATAAATATGTTAGTAGTTTTACATTAATAAAATTATGTTTTTGTTTTTCTGAAGTATATTCTTTTTCCACTCTATAATCTGCTGTGGACATTTTTTCTTGTTGCTATACCAACTATGGGAACATCACTGAGGCTGAGCCAGAAGGACAGAGAGCTTAAGTACAATGAGACAGGATCTTGACCCCCTCCTTCCCCAAAGAAACCCCAACAACTTAGCAAAAAAGTTTACTAAACTAGACTTTCTTTGGATTTAACTGCCTTTCCTAAATGTCCATTTTTTTTTTATATCATGAAACAAAGCGGGCACTGTGGTGTATCAGGTCCTGCTGGTTTTGAAGTCTCATTTCCCTAGAGTGCCAGCTTGAACAACTTACTTCTGCGGGGGAAAAAAAATACCCATTGTTCTGAGAGCCTAAAACTCACCATTCTTTCCACTTTATGGAGCAAGGTATTCCTGCCCTCATTTTACAGATGGGGAAACTGAGGCTGCAAGCAGTTGAGAGCATGGATTGAGGTCAGTCCGAGGCAGAGCTGGATTCTAACAAGGCAGCCTCTCTTCTGATTAGCTGCCCTGCCCCTCCCCCAAGAGAGCCAGTCCTCCACGCGTGTCTTGGTTAGGGGAGAACCCTCTTGCCTGTGGGCAGAGCTAATGCTGGTCCAAACTGAGCCCCGATCGCACTCCGACTTCCTCTTGACTGCTTGGGCAAGCCCTATTCTCCTACCCCAATCGCTCCCTTGTCAACGCAGGCAGTCTCCTGCAATTGCTGCGTGTCAATCTCATCACAGTGGCTTGGCCACAATGCAAAGGCGCCTCCTGGTGTTTGCATTTGAATAGGAACCCCGGCCAGAAGTCAAACAATGAGGCTCGTGGTGCGAGTGTGTGTGTTGGGGGGGGGGGGGGGGGCGGCGGCGGTTGAATTTGGGCTGAGCTCATTTCCTGCAGCTTCATCTGTGTCCTTGTCAACCCTCCCCTGCCCCGTGCAGTCTTTTAACATCAGCTCAGAAGGTTCATTTAACCACAGGAAATGTCACAGACAGCACCCTTCCTTTTCCCTCTCCTTTAGGTCTGCTTGTCTTTGGGGATTGCTCCCATTCCTGTGGCCTGTGAACTGGAATTAGGGTCTCTCACTTTCCTGCTGAAGATCACTGTCCACAGCCAAGTGGGTGGACATCACATAGCCAGGACTTGCTTGCTCTGAGATCCAGGTCAGGGAACCTATTGCATGCCTGGGAAACCTACTCCACGAGGTAGCAAAGAGAGGCGTCGATCACTTATGCACCTGGAAGTAGAGGCTCTGAACCACACAGCTGGTAAATGACAACATGTGGCCTCGAACCTCTGCCTGGCTGGCTCTACAGCCACAATCCTTCTACCACACCAAATACGGTCATGAGGATTGTTCTGGAAACATTTTACCAAAACCAACCTTGGGTTCCTAGTACAGACAGGGTCTGGTGATCTGGGCCAGCAGTGCATGGCTCCTAGCCTCCAGAGGACCAGGCTGGTGACAAAGCCCCTTTCTAAGGCCCTAGCAGGAAGGCGGAAGAGGCTCTTTGCCTGGCAGGCAGGAGGGCAATGGGAAGGACCTGCATCCTGTGAGGGGTGAGCACTTCCGCATTCAGGTGATACAGCTGAAAGCACACTGATAGTGAACTGCCACTCTATTTGTCTGGGAGTTCACTGGAGCTGGGGAGCAGCTTTAATCCTTTTGTTGACATTGAGAGGCTCAGTGAAGCCAGCATTGTCTTGGGCTGGTGCTGTAGTTCAACTGCAGGTCTACTCTCGGCAGCGATCATACAGAAACCAGCATTGGGGAAAATGATTCTGACATTCAGGACTGCAATCTGAAGTGACTCATCTCAGAGTCACCCACCAGCTACTTGCACCCTTTTTGGTGATGAGCAGCTTCAGGTTGTTAGATGGGTACCCAGAGGCCTGTATTAAAGAGTCTGGGTGAGAACAGCAAATAGGTGTAGACTCTTAACTATGCACTGAACACTTCACATGTATGAACTTGGTTAATCCCTGTAACAAACAACAGTGAAGTCAATGTAATTATCATCTCCACTTTATAGATAAAGAACTGGAGAGCTGAAGATTCTTGTGATGGCATGTAGGACACCCTCCCCCTTCCCCATTATGACAGACTGAATATTCGAAGTTAAGCTCACACACCCAGAGAAGTGGAGGGACACAGACTGAAAGGTTCATACTGGCTGTTTACATGGAATCCTCCACCTGCCCCCCATCTATTAACTTTATCTAACACATTTTATTTTTTTTTTCCCGTTATAGGGCTCGAACACAGGGCCTGGATGCTGTTCCTGAGGCCTCTTTGTGCTCAAGGCTAGTGCTCTAACACTTGAGCCACAGCACCAGTTTTTGAGTGGTTAATTGGAGATAAGAGTCTCACAGGGAGTTTTCTACCCAGGCTGTCTTTGAACCATGATCCTTAGATCTCAGCCTCCTGAGTAGCTAGGATTATAGATGTGAGCCACAGGTGCCTGGCCACATTTGAGTCTTTTTGTTTTGTTTTGTGGGAAGCAAACCCAAAAGGTGTTTTACTAGAAACCCAAAAAGGGTTGTATTAGAAGGGTATACTAGAAGAGTTTACTAGAAGTAATTTACTAGAAAACCCTGAAAGAGTTATAACTAGAAAAAAGATATAACCAGAAAAAACTAGAAAAAAGTGAAATTCTTAATGGGTACATGTTGCATGGCACAGGGTTCTGTCATGTGAATGTCTACAGAAAACCGGTTTGGAGAAACCACTCTGGCTCAGGTACACGGATTGCAGACAAAGTCATTGATAGATAAATGAGGGATATGCTTGTGAACTTATCCACGTATGGATTTGGTTGTTGACACATTTCCTTAAAAGAGCATGGGGTTCCTGTTCTATGGTGTTGTGGTGGTGCTGGAAATACCTTAGGACAAGGTGCTTACCATCCAAGGATCATTGTCTGGAGGCAAGAAAGTAGGGGAATGTCTGCCTTTCAACTAAGCAACCAGGAGCTTGCTAAGGCATAAAAGCATTGACAATTCTGGCTTCTCCACCAGTTTTCAAGGTCAGAGTCTGGCATAAATACTAGCCACATAGCTTAGCCCATTATGTATTTATTTATTTATGCATGTTTCCTGAATTTTGCATTATTACATGGTGGCTAAACATATTTGTGTGTCTATATATATGTATATACATGTATACATATATGTGTGTGTATATATGTATGTGTGTGTATATATATATACATACATATAGTGTGTGTGTATATATATATATATACACACATATTAGTGTTCATAGTGTAAGTGGATGTGAGTGTAAGTGGATGTGACTGTAGGCCACAGTAGGCAGAGGAAAGGATGGTTGGACACATCTCAATCAGGACTTAAGCAGAAGCATAAGAGTAGGGAGTTTCTGCTCTGTGGATGAAGGTACTTCCAGTGAAGGGAACAGCAAATGAAAAATGATGCTTATAAGATGCTGCATTGTATGTCTGAGAAATGTCAACAGTTCAGTACCTACCAGAAGCTGGGACTTCAATGTGCCTAAGTTTCAAGGAGAGAATGAAGGATATGTACCAGTGGGAGCTAGGGCATAAGAAAGTGTTCTCTTCTCCCTCCTCCTTTTCTTGTTTCTCTACATTTTTCCCTCTCCTTTTCCTTTCCCTTTTCATCTCCCTCCTCCTCTTCTTCTATTTCCTGTCCCTCCTGATCTCCTTCTTCCTATTCATTTCCCACCTACTCTGCCTCTCACTCCTCATTTTCTTCTTTTCTGTTTCTTCTCCCTCTTTTTTTTTCCTCTTCCTCTTCTGTTCCTTCCTCTCGTCTCTTCTTCTTCCTCTCCTTCTTCCTCTTCCTCATCTTCTTTCCCCTCTTCTCCTTCTTCATTCCCCTCACCTTCTTCCTTTTTTCTCTTTTTCTTCTCCTCTTCTTCTCTCCTTCCTTCTTTTCTTTTCCTTCCTTCTTCCTCCTCCTCGTCCTCCTCGTCCTCTTCTTCTTCTTCTTCTTCTTCTTCTTCTTCTTCTTCTTCTTCTTCTTCTCCTTCTCCTTCTCCTTCTCCTTCTCCTTCTCCTTCTCCTTCTCCTTCTTCTTCTTCTTCTTCTTCTTCTTCCTCTTCTTCCTCTTCTTCCTCTTCTTCCTCTTCCTCCTCTTCCTCTTCTTCCTCTTCTTCCTCTTCTTCCTCTTCCTCTTCTTCCTCTTCTTCCTCTTCTTCCTCTTCCTCCTCTTCCTCCTCTTCCTCCTCTTCCTCCTCTTCCTCCTCTTCCTCCTCTTCTTCTTCTTCTTCCTCTCCCTCTTCCTCAATCATTCCTCCACAGCCTCTTTATCTCCATTCTCTTCTCCTTTTCCCTCCTCCTCCTCCTCCTTTTGGAAAGAAGTGGCCTGGTAGAGAATTGCCATGTTTAGACACCTGCTCTATGCCAGGCCCTGTGGTGAGTGTTTTGCTGCCCTTAGTCCTTAAGCTGGCACACTTCACCAGCTCCATTTTCCAGGTGAGAAAATTGAGGCTGAATGTAGTTCCATAACTCACCCACACAGTCGATGAGAGAGGTGAAGTCTGTATTAAAGTTCATCCAAGTCCAAAGTGTTGCATTTTCTTGTGTGTGTGTGTGTGTGTGTTGTACATGCTAAGCAGGTACTTCACTACCGAGAAGTACCCTGAGAATCCGGAGTGCCACTCTTCACTGGGCCAGACAGAATAATTGAACATACTTTTTATCTTGGCAAGAGGCTCTCATGTGCTAAGCTCACTTGGTTTTTGCCATGATGCTGAGTGGCAGGTTAGACATCAAGTTATCATCATTTCCATGCAAAGGAGTACAAGTGTATCACAGAGGTGCTTGTTGGCAGTTCTGAGACTATCAAGATTAGATGCATCCAAATAGAGAAAAATGATGACCCAACTAGAGCCAGACATGAGCCAAACAAACCTTGCCATGGTTCCTCAGTGTTCATGAGACCCTTCCTGTGCCTGTGGAGGTTTGTAGCTGAAATCACCGGAGGGGCCAGGCCAAGTGGCTGAGCTAATCCCTTCCTCTGCCCTCTGCCTGCTTCCTCTGTCACTCCTCCTGAGGGAACATCTGTGCATCCTCCATGGAGTCCTCATTTAGTTCCCGAGACCCAGCACAAGCCTGGGTGCAGAGTGTTGGTGCAATTTTGACAAGATGCTCACAGAGGTTCAGTGACTGGTTTTAATTAGGCCATCTTTGTTTACGTTTGATGTTTATCAGCTAATTGGCATGGCAAGGTGTGAGTCACACAGCTCTCCCCTGGCATGGAATCAGTTTGTCAGAGAAAAAGCCAGGAGAACAAATGATCCCAATTATGAGAGAACCCACCGGGCTAATTATCATCCCCCTAAGGACAGAACCTCCCCCCTCCGGCTGTTCCTGCTGTGGCTGCACCAAGTGCCCTGGGATCCTTTAGCACTTCCCCCAACTCTGCAAACCCAGAAAAACCCCTGCCCACCCCCAAATCCCGCCTGGCCAGCTGCCCGCAGATTTAGTCTCTTGAATTCAAAACCACTAGGTTCCTTCCACTGACACATACCAGAGCAGCATTCCCCTTTTAACCCCAAAATCTGTCTCCCCTGTAGACCCTACAATGATAAATACCTCAAAATACTTCAACAAACAAACAAACAAACCTGTTCTTGTGTACCAGGTGCCTTTGGAGCATTTGATAATAATTATTTTCCCCAATAACTCAGCCAAGCAGGCCCCATTATGATCTCCATTTTGCAAATGGAGAAACTGCGTGGTTTAGAGCATGAATAATGTGTACAAGGATAGAGCTGGGCTTGAATATACCTCCTCTTGTGTGTGTGCATGTGTGTGCCAGTACTAGGCCTAGGCCTCTGTCCTTTAGCTTTTTTACTCAGGGCTAGGGCTGAGCCACAGACTTTCCTGACCAGGCTAGCTTCAAACCAAGATTCTCAGATCTTTGCCTCTTTCGTAGCTAAGATTCCAGGTATAAGCTACCAGCACTGGCTTAATGCACCTGCTATTGACCCACTCTCCCTTAAACTTTTTTACAGTGGTAGAAATGATCTATTGCCCTGAGCATACACTAGACACTAATCGTGGCAAGTGGGACCAAGGAACCAAAAATTTCATTTTATTTGAGTGTATTTTACTTTTTTCTTTTTCTTTTGCTGGTCCCAGGCCTTTTGCACGGTCCCTAGGCCTCTTTGTGCTCAAGGCTTGCACTCTACTATTTGAACCACAGTGCCACTTCTGGCTTTTTTCTGAGTAGCTTATTGGAGATAAGAGTCTCACAGACTTTCCTGCGGGGACTAGCTCCTAACCACAATCCTCAGATCTCAGCCTCCTGAGTAGATAGAATTATAGGTGCAAGCCACCAACACCTAGCTTGTATTTTACTTTTAATTGAAAGAGAAGCATGGACTTAGTGGCTATCATGTTGAACATCATAATCCTGACTGATCCGCCCTTATTCATCAAACGCAACAATTCCTAACCAGCCTTGTGTGTGAGGCTCTTCCTTTCCTACTCCACTGTGCCTTTCTGGGCTTTGGAAGGACTTCCTTGGGGATAATGCTGGGCTCCTCATTTTCCTCATCCTCTCCCAGCCCACCCCTTCAGGCTGAGGGGCTCGTGTGGAGGAATGTAGTTTGGCTGCCCTTGAGTTGAATGATGATGCGAGCCATTGGAATATCCACAAAGCCCCACACTCTTGGCCTCTCCTGTCTCTCTCCTTCGCGGGGTAACAGATGGCCTGGCTTTCAGCAGCCCGGCCTGAGCACATTGTCACTCCCAGCTGAAAGTGAAATATTCAGTGGCATTTAAATTAAATAGACTCTAATGCTTCAGTAATATTAATTACGTTTTCATTCATCCCTGGCCTAATAAATCAATGCGTAAAGAGGGGATGCTCGGGAGGCTGGCAGCAGAGTGGGGCCACTGGGCCTTTGTGTGAGCCCGCACACAATGCCCCCATTCTTAGCGGGCTGCGCTTGCCCCTGCAAACATCTGTGCTCAGCTCCTCTTGAGGAGGAGCCAAAGTGGTAACATTTACACTTTGCTCGTCCAATTTGTCCCTGAACCAGGGCCGGAGTCAATGGGAAATGTGAAGGCCACACTGAAAACTATATTGGGGCTAAGAGGGTGCCAAGGGGTGTTCCAAAATTTCTGACACAGAGGGGTAGGGAGCAGCTACAGAGAGAGGTCCACGGGTGGGAGGAACTTTCTTCTAGTTGCAGGGTTGTGCTATCTCTGCCTTGGCCTATGGGAGAAAGGAGAAAAGGAAGGAAGGAAGGAAGGAAGGAAGGAAGGAAGGAAGGAAGGAAGGAAGGAAGGAAGGAAGGGAGGGAGGGAGGGAGGGAAGACACAGGGAAGGAAGGAAAGAAGGCAGAAGGAAGACAGGGAAGGAAGACAAGGAAGGAAGGAAGGAAGGAAGGAAGGAAGGAAGGAAGGAAGGAAGGAAGGAAGGAAGGAAGGAAGGGAGGGAAGGAGGGAGGGAGGGAGGGAGGGAGGGAGGGAGGGGGTGGGAGGAAAGAGTAGGACTAATAACTTAGTATTGAATTGAATATATTATGTACAGGAACATGTTCAACACATTTATGCATATCCTCATATTTATTCCTTAGAATCATCTATGTATAACATGCAGTCACAACTATTATTTACCCACTTTACAGATGAAGAATTTATTGATGTCAGAGAAATTAAGTAACTTGAAGTAATGAAGTAAGTGGAGTTCCAGACCCTGTCTAACTTCAGAGTCTATGTTCTCACCTGCAAGTTCTGCTCCCATCAGAAGACAATACAGAAGAAAAGAAGGGATGCCTAGAGCCTTGGTTTAGGTCAGGGGCAAGGGGGCAAGAATTTGAGAAGCTTCCAGCATTTCCCTAGGCTCCTGAGGGCCCTTTGCCTCTGGGGGAGGTCCTGTCCTCACTGAGTAGTGCCCCGCTCTGCCCTGCCCTGACTATACATATGTAAAAGAAGCCAATAAAACAGTCCAGAGAGCCGGCGCTCCTAAATCTTCAGGGGACAAAACCTCCCACTTGTGACGCTTCAAAGCTGCCCAGAGCTACCAGTTTACCCCCAGAAGTCTCAACTCAATGCCTCTGATTGGAAAATAAATAGCCTGGCCCATTAAAAACCGCAGGCCAATTGTTAACCCAGGAATGGGAAAATGCTGTGTGCACCAGCGTGGGGGAGCCCCAGAACCTGACTCCCCCAGGGAGGCAGTCTCTCTTCCAGGAGACTGGGGGCTAAGGGTGAGGGAGTGCGGGGCAGTGGAAATGGTTTCTTGGGGTTCAAAAAAAATAGTGACCGTTTAATTCTACAAGAAAGAAACCACATAGAAAAACTAGAGATACAAACAAACACAAGGAAGGGAAAAATAGCACCCAGACGTTCCACTCAACATTTAACACATGGTGTTTATCCATCTACCCATGCTTAGCAGAAACTGAGCCATTACAGGCAAACTGCTTTGTAACTGGGTTTTCCCCACCAAGGTAATGTGGCTTAAAAAACATTCTACCAAATGTAAATATGTCTCACCAACATAGTATTTTCAATGATTAGTTTTGCAACTTAGGTATAAAATATAACTTGTTTATTTAATCAGTCCCCAATTGTTGGGCATTTGGGGTTGTCCCTTGTCTTATCCCCCGCCCCCAAATGCTACAATGAATTTCCTTGTGATGAAATTGTGATACCTGCACATTTCTGATTATTTTCTTAGAATAAACTTTCAAGCGGAACTTGCTAGATCAACCTGAATACACACACGTTTGGGTTTAAAGGGAGAAATCCTGGGTACATTATGATCTTAAAAATAGAAATGATTTAGAAGACTGGGCTGGGGGTGCTTGCCTAGTGAGCACAAGCTGTGTTCAATCCCCGGCTCTGAAAAATCAACATAAAAACTGGGAAAGAGTGAAGGAAGGGATAACATTGTCCAAAAGGAAATGTACCTGACTTATGTAACTGCAACTCTTAATAATAATAATACATTTTTTTAAAAAAGCAATAAAGAAAATAAAAATGAGTAAGGCATCAGTGACTCATGTCTGTAATCCTAGCTATTCAGAGGCTGAGATTTGAGGATTTCAGTTCAAAGCCAGCCCAGACAGGAAAGTCCATGAAACTCTTATCTCCGATGGACCACCAAAAAGCTGGAAGTGGAGCTGTGGCTCAAATGGTATAGTGCTAGTCTTGAGCAAAAAATTAAAAAAAAAAAGCTCAGGAACAGTGATCAGGCCCTGAGTTTCAAGCCTCAGAATCAGTATACACACACACACACACACACACACACACACACACACACACACACACACACACACACATACAACCAAAGGAAAATGCAAAGCTATGTCTCAGCAGTAGATTCCACCTCTTTATACATTCCTATACTCTGTTAATATACCTACTCTCAATTAATTAAGCCAATACGCAAGGCTGGATGGAGTTCAGAACCTTCTAGTCATCTTGTTGGTGGCTAAGCGCACAACACTTGAGTTTCAGATGGGAGGAGTAGCAGGGCCTCAGGAAAGAGCTAACTCCATTATCATCCCATAGGAAGCCCCTGAGCAGAGTGGCCTGTCTGTGATCTTTGGCAGCAGCCTAGATTCAGCACCAGTTCTACCTGTGACTGGCTGTGCACCTGAGGGAAATCACAAAGTCTCTCTGATCAGTTTCATCTTTCATAAATGAGTGGGTAAGGCTCGTGTCTACTCCATTGCAGATGAAACACGCAGGAAAGACTTTGGGCAATGTTTGTTGAACATTTGTTGCCATGCTAGAACGATGTTGACACACTACTGTATTTATCAACCCACCACTTAGTCCTTTGAGCTTTGGGTTTGTGTTAGAGGCTGCCAGAAATCCATGAATTGCTGCAGAGAAGGTGATTTCATTTACTATAATATCAACTGAGGTCTTGCCACAAGCTCAGCCCTTGGGTTGGAGGGAGTAGAGATAAATGTGTCTCCAGGAGATTACTGGCTTGCAGCAAAGGTGGAAACATGCATCGGGAACTCAGATCCAATACAGTGTGTTACCAACAGCAGAGTGAGTGGTGCAAATAATACAAGTGTGGGCATACCTGTAGCCACATCTGAAAGTCCAGTAACTTCTTCAAAGTTACACAGTTACTCAGTTGGGATTAGATTCTAGCTCAGTCTGATTAGGAAAGTCCTGCCTGTGTCCATTATATTCAGAAGCAAATGCAAGGTCAAAGTCACTCCTGGGTAGGTCAGGATACCTAATAGAACTTGCTTTGGAAAACAGATGACTTCTATATCTGCCTGTGTTGTTCAATTGGGTGACTAGTGAGCAACATGGAATTACTGAGCACTTGACATGTGGTAAGTGTGAGTGAGGAACGGAATTTTAAACTAGCTAGAAGCTGCTGTGTTGGGTAGCATCCATGTAGACAAAGGAAACCAATTTAGAGAGAAGGACTGATGTGGAAGATCAAAGTTTTCAGTGTCTAGGAAAATGAGAGAATTTTAAAATAAAAAGTGACTCGAAAAGCAGGCTGTATTTTGAAAAGCACTGTTTATAAACATAGAAAGGTTTTTGTAGAGGCCAAACATTTTTCTACCCTTGAGCCACACATGCATTTTGTTGATGTGCTCTGACCCTGCCATCTTTGTGGCTCTTTGTCAAATAGTTTGGGGCCAAGCCAGAGCCCAGGGGAGGGCTCCCTTTGGCAAATACATTCCCCCTTCTCCTCTGTTTTGTATTTGGCATTAAACCGAGTAACTGTCTCATGCTGAAACCACCACACGTATCTAATTCCCATTTTGTTCTCTGTCAGATTCAGGCAGAGAGAGCTGATAGAATAGCTGACACTTTCAGGTCACAGAAAACTTCCTATCTGTATTTCTTAATGGTTGGAACTGCGCAAAGACACACCCGGCAACCTTGCGGGGAGATGAGTCGTCCGTCAGGAGAGGTGTCCAATCCTGGGCTTAATAATCATGGGGATGTCAGATCTAGGCTGCGAATGTCAAATGGTAGAGAAGAACTCTTACAACAATAAGATCCTATATGTTATTTCCAATTCCCAAAGTCAGGGTCTTTGTAAAGCAGGTACTTTTGTTCCATAATTCCTACCTTCTAGTCAAAGTTAGGCCAGAAGGTCCCAAGGTCAAAGCTGTGCCATTCTCACCTCTAGTGGTACAGTTTGGGGGTAGCACAATACTTGGCACATGGAAGGTATTCAATGAAGGCTGATAGTTGTAGGTGACAGAGCCATCCTTTAGCTATTGATGAACCTAAACGTTAACTGGTGCTGGTTAGAGGGTGTGGCTCTGTGATGGAGTACTACCCTAATTAGCTGGATATAGTGTCTCAAGCTGATAATCCCAGCATTCTGGAGACTGGGGTAGGAGAATTATGAGTTTAAGGCCACCCTGGGTTAGCCAGTGAGCTGTAGAGTAAGACTTTGTCTTAAAATAAAAATAACAGGGGCTGGGAAGGTGGCTCAGTGGTAGAGCGCTTGCCTTGCATGCTCAAGGCCCTGGGTTCGATTCCTCAGCACCACATAAGAAAAAAGCCGGAAGTGGCGCTGTGGCTCAAGTGGTAGAGCGCTAGCCTTGAGCTGAAGAGCTGAGGGACAGCACCCAGGCCCAGAGTTCAGGCCCCACGACCGGACCCCCCCCCAAAAAAATAAATAAAATAAAATAAAAATAACAAACAAACAAACAAATAAATGCAGTCTTTAGTTGGGTACTGGTGGCTTCTTATACCTGTAATCCTAGCTACTTAGGAGGCTGAGATCTGAGGATCACGGCTCAAAGACAGCCCAGGCAGGAAAGGTCCCTGAGATTTTTATCTCCAATTAACCACCAGAAAACTGGAAGTGGAGCTGTGGCTCAAAGTGTAAGAGTGCTAATCTCGAGCAAAAAGAATGTGAGGACAGTGCCCAAGCCCTGAGTTCAAGCCCTGTGACAGATTTTTATAAAAGTTACAGTCTTTAATATTTTTGATGAGAGTAGATGCACTAAGTAAGTAAATTCAAAGTAACTTTGGGGTTGATTTTCAAATGGATCAAAGTATCATCCTACACAGATTTTTAAAAGTGTTTTATATGTGCTCAGTCCTGTGAGATAAAAAGATAGGGAGGGGAAGGAATTCACAATTACAGTGTCACCCATGTGCCAGGTAGGTACAATTTCATACATTTTGAAGCATGTTTCCCAAAATAATTTTGGAAGAGAATTTAAATTGTCCATTTTATAAATAAGGATGGTGAATCCCACAAAAGAATCTCAAATTACATAGATGGTATGGAGGTGATAAGTCAACCCCCTTCAGTCTTAGCCCTAAAGCTGTTTTCTGGAGCAGATGGATTAAAATGTGTACAGGAAGGAATCGATGATGGGAAGGACAGAGCCCGAAGGCCTGGCAGAGCTACCTCTGCCCTTGCCCTAGAATTTACTCCACCAAAGTGAATCTGACCAATCCAGGTCTCTTGGAGTTCTTCTCTTTACTCTTTAAGAGTTCTTACCTGAATTCAAGTTCATTGCTTTTTCTCTCATTGACTAGGCTTCAAAGCTCTACTTAAATTACACTAAACAAGGTGTTTGCAAGTGGGAAAAATTCGCTTCAAAGTGGTTGAGTTATAAAAGTGAATCATGATGCTACAAAGGCAAAACTTGAGGTATGACTACATACAGATGTCAAATGATGACATTCACCATGGCTCACCAGACTTCTAGCTCTTCTTTCCTCTGTTGGGCTCTATTGTCAGGGTTGGCCATCAAGAGCAATACATCCATTTCTGAGCATCTCTAGCAGACACTGTGCAATGTTTTTCCAATAGTTCTAGCACACAGTGTGAAAACTAAACTCCATTGAGCTGGATGTTTGACTGACGCCAAGCACTGTTATGCTCCCTTGAAAATTTCAAACACCCTCAGGCAACCTAGGGGTCCCTGGGGCACCCAGAGTGATGTGTCATACAGTTTGAGATAAAGAGTTTTTGGGTTACTTTGTCTCCTTAGCTGACTTGCAGCTTCTCTCCCTTCTTAATTCCTGGTCTCAGCCCTTTTAGTTCACATTGCAGTGATATTCTCCTCTCAGCTTTGGTTAATGAATCTCTAAGCAGGTTACTTATCCTTTCTTAAACCTTAGTTCCTCATTGATAAGTAATGATGATCACATTCATCTAGTAGGTCCATGGTGAGGATTAAATGAGATGCTATATTTAATGTATTAAACAAAATGCCCAGAAAATAAACAACACTCACAATTGAAGCTTTTTGTTTGTTTTGTTTTGTTTCTTTGCTGTTTTTACATTACTCTTAGCATTTGGGGCAGGCATATTAGGTAACACTAGGCTTAGCTGTAAATGACTGAAAAATCTCAAGCAAGTAACTAAAATATGATGGAAGTTTATTTCTATCTTATGCAAATGTCTAGAAAGATGGTCCAAGATTGGTGTGATGTTGCCTGATCTCAGGGAACAAGGCTGTGTTTAATTTAATTGTATTTATTATTTTATTGGTCATGGCATTTGAACTCTGGGCCTGGGCACTGTCCCTGAGCTCTTCAGCTCAAGGCTAGAGCTCTACCAAAACACCACTTCCAGTTTTCTAGTAGTTAATTGGAGATGAGTCCCATGGATATTCCTGCCTGAGCTGGTTTTGAATGGAGATCCTCAGATATCAGTCTCCTGCATAGCTAGGATCACTGGCATGAGCCACCAGTGCCAGGCAGTATTTTACCTATCTATAGCTCTTCCTTTAAGGCTACCGTATAACTCAAGCTGGCTGCTCTCGCCTCAGATACCATGCCCCATCACAGGCAGCAGAAAGAAGGAAGCAGGAGGGCTGGGAATGTGGCTTAGTGGTAGAGTGCTTGCCTAACATGCATGAAGCCCTGGATTCAATTCCTCAGTACTACATAAACAGAAAAAGCCAGAAGTGGCACTGTGGTTCAAGTGAGAGAGTGCTAGCCTTGAAGCAAAAGAAGCTCAAAGACAGTGCCCAGGCCCTGAATTCAAGCCCCAGGACTGGAAAAGAAGAAGAAGGAGAAGGAGAAGGAGGAGGAGGAGGAGGAGGAGGAGGAGGTGGAGGAGGAGGAGGAGGAGGAGGAGGAGGAGGAGGAGGAGGAGGAGGAGGAGGAGGAGGAGGAGGAGGAGGAGGAGGAGGAGGAGGAGGAGGAGGAGGAGGAGGAGGAGGAGGAGGAGGAGGAGGAGGAGGAGGAGGAGGAGGAGGAGGAGGAGGAGGAGGAGGAGGAAGAAGCTGGAGTTGAAATTCATATTATTTTTCTTCCTGGAACATACATGCCCTAGTCCTATAAAATACTCAATACTGTAACTTAAATCACACCATCCACAAGAGAAATAAAAATGTAGTATTATTCTGGGTGGTCCTAGCAGCTGAGTTCACTCTGGATAACAGAGCTCAGAGAAAACCAAGTTTTTGCTTTAGGAGAAATACTGTGCATCTTTTGCCACCTAAGGAGTCGAAAAGTAATGTTTAAAGAAAGCTGGAGGTTAAACCCCCAGACCAATGTTAACGTCCTAGAGCCGAAGAGTTTACTACAGTCTTTCCCTACTTCTGACTGCCAGCTGGGCTGGAGAAAGGCAGAACACTGGCCCCAGGCAAACTTGGTTTGAGGCCAAATTCCAGGACTCTGGGGGCTGACTGGCAGCCACTCTGTCTGAGCAACCTGGGAGATCCTGAGAAAAGAATGAACATCCGAATCCCAGAACAAAATCCACAGCGATGATGCTCCAGCAGCCTGGCTCTGACTGGGAGGCCTCACAGTGGGGAAGATGAGGTCATGGTGACAAATGAGAGAGGGGGGAGGGCTTCAGCGCGCAGCAAGTCTGCCTATGACACAGAGCCAGTGTGCTGGGCCCAGACCATCCGCCACCACTCTGTGGCGTGATTGTGATTACAGGGAAGTCACCAGGCAGCTCGAAGATGGGCATCATCTAGGGTTAGAAATGTATAGGAAGTGACTGGGGAGCACACACGTTTGCGAGAGCAGGTAAACAAGGCTGTGTGACATTACAATGGCGGATACATGTCATCATGCACTGTCATAATTCATAGAGAGTGTAACCCAAGAGAGAACCTTAATGTAAACTGGATTGGGGTTGACAACAATGTGACAATATAGGTTTATCCACTGTAACACTGGGGGGTAATTTTGATACGGGAGTTCTGCTTTTTGTTGTGAATGTAAAAATTGTTGTTGCCCCCCCCCCCCAAACTGTCTACAAAAGAGAGAAGGAAACAAAAAGGAGAAGGGAAAGGAGGCAAGGAGGAAAGGAGAAAAAGAGGGAAGGAATAGGAAAGTGAGAGTGAGAGAAAGGAAAGGAGACGAGAGAAAAAATATAACAGGAAGAAAAATAGGGTAGACTTTTGGGCTGGGGGGGCTGAATAAAGAGTTACTGAACAGTTGTTGGAAAGAAATCAACCAGGCATATTTATAGATAGATGGTCCAAACGCCAACCCTGGGGCTATAAAGATAAACAGAAATCAGATACTTGATACACAGTGATCATTTATCAAGGTAGGTGTAATAAAAGAGTTTAAGATCCCTCATGCTGCCATGGAACACAATTATCCGCATCTACAAGCCTACTTTCAGCTAATTCCATGTTCACAGCCTTTCAAGAAGTAGGAGATACAGTTATCATTCAAAGATGTTCAGCATGCAGATGTTCTGCTCCTTGAAGTAAATCAGGATTATACATTGCTCTGAAGACAAAGCAGCAAGGATCCCTGTGCGTGGGGTCTTAGATATGGTGTGTGTGGTGAGAGCCATCTCAGGATTGTCTGTGATGATGGAAATATTCCAGTGGTCACTTTCCAACGACCTCCAGCCATAGGTAACTGTTGAACACTAGGGATGTGATAAGTTCAAGTGAAAAAATTGAATTTTGTTTTTAAGAAATGTAGTAGCTAGTAGCCCATTGTAGGGTAGGAATTAGAATCTTTTCCGTCAAAGTGGTGACTTGACTTAAGCACCACCATTTGAAAGGTAGTTTCCATCTCACAAGAAGCCATTTGTAACTTAAGCCATATCTTGTTATAAGAATTGTCTTTCTAGGGGCAGGAGGCATGGTTCCAGTGGTGCTCTACCACTTGTAAAAAGTTGTTTTCCTGACAAATGTCTGCTTTTGCCAGATGTCCTGGTTTGGAATGATTGCTTGGGTAAACTTTTAACCCCTTTCAAACTAACCAAGAGTGCCAGATTAGGAGCCTAAATTCTAACTAAATCGGAACAAAAGAGAGTAATGTGTTTGGGATAAAACCTGGGTGGACACTCACTCAGCACTGCTTGCATATTTAGTTTTCCTTTCAGTAGTAGCATGCCTTTCTGCCGAAGTAAACCTTGTCTTGCTGTGTTCTTTGTGAGTTGGTATCCTTCCTACACGATACCTCAATATCCTGAGACATTTCCAACAATTTGGAAGATCATCTAGAATCCTCTGTATCACCCAACAGGGTCCTGGAAGCCTCTCCTTAGGAGTCAGACTCTAGGTTGAGCTAAAGCCGAGTTCCATCCTGATTGACAACAAACCTGAAACCAAAAGTTCATTAGCAATATGGGCAAGAGGCCTAAACAGGCACCCCAATTACTAGGTAATCCTATGCAATGGAAGGAAAAAATTTAGTCTGTAAATGCTGCTTTGGTTGGGTATTATGGAGAGTCAGTGTGTGTGTGTGTGTGTGACTGAGATGTGTCTTAAGGAGTGAGAGCCGAGTCTCAATCTGTGGTTTTGTTCTCCCACTAGAGAAGTACAAATACTGGAGACAGAGGATGCTATATCTAGTTGTGGGAGATATCTTCAGTATGGAGGTTGAATACAAAAGGGGGACACAAGAAACCTACAATAGAAGGGAGTGAGTGTACAGGAAAACAGTCACAGAAACCTGCTGAAAATAGAGTGTAAAAATCCTAGGCCTGCCAGGTGCTGGTGGCTCATGCTTATAATCCTAGCTACTCAGGAGGCTGAGATCTGAGGATTGCAGTTCAAAGCCAGCCTGGGCTGAAACATCCGTGAGACTCTTATCTCCAATAAACCACTCAGAAAACTGGAAGTAGCACTGTGGCTCAAGTGGTAGAGCACTCGCCTTGAGCTGAAGAGCTGAGGGACAGCACCCAGGCCCAGAGTTCAAGCCCCACGACTGACAAAAAAAGAAAACAAATTCTATGCCTAGGGAAACCAAGAAAAGCAGAGCTAAGGAGGCCTCCTTACACATTCCCTGATAGTCTGTTGGGGAGAATATTAAGGAAAAGGTCTATTCAGGAGTATTCTATATTCATACATATTTCATTTTTTATCTCATTTCTAGGTGTGCTTTACCTGTCTAAACTAAACTTAATGTACATGTGTGTATATAAATGTGTAAGTGTGTATGTAAATAGTTTGTTCTTAATATATGTTTTTTTAAAACACTTTAAAAAGATAGTTGTTTTAGCTCAATCAGGTCTAACCAAGAACAAGCATTCTAGAATGAACTCTGGATCTAGCTGGAAAAAAAAAAAAGGATGTTTTTGTTGTTGTTGTCGTTTGCTGTTTCCACCTTTCACTTTAGTTTTTGGTGGTTACTTAGAGATAAGGGTCTTAACAGTCTTTCCTTCCCAGGTTGACTTTGAACTGTGAGTCTCAGATCTCAGCCTCCTGAGTAGCCAGGATTACAGGCATGAGCTATCGGCACCTGGCATAAAGGGGTGATGTTAAACTCAAAAGGCAATGAGCTCTTGAAATTTGGTTATTGGTAATGTATAGCTCTTAACAAGTGTGTTTAATCATTATTGCATAGAAAAACAGTTTAAGATTGCTTTTCTTCCTGGATTCAGTATTTTATATTATCTAAATTAAATGCTTTTTATAAATGTTGCTTTGAAACACACGTTTTAAGATGAAGAAAATCAGCAGGTAGGAAAGATATGGGAAGGTATGAGGACAGGTTTTTTGTTTTTTGTTTGTACTGATGTAACAAGCAAGTCAAGATTGTTCTTGAAAACCCAGGGAGAAAATGGGATGAAAGGGAAGAATGATCAAATACCTAGGATGACTGTCTAAACCCAGCTAAATTCCTCAGTCAGCCAGTCACCCAATCTGGGACCTGATAGACTCTCAGACAAGGTCAGCATGAACCTATGAGAAACCCTTTGAGATAGGTAATAAGCTTTTTGTGGAGGATTTCCTCCCCCAGGTAATTGAGGGAAAACACAGTAGATATTTGGTAATAGGAACCAACTAACCATGCTGGAGTTAAGCTAACTAAAAAGTGTTAACTTGACCCTCAGCAGGCTGCATGCACACACAGAGATTTTGTCTTACTAAATTGGTAAGCTCACACTTATTAATATTAACAAGTAAGGTTTGGCCAACAGCAAAGGGAAAGAGAGTGTCTAGAAGGAGCTTTGCATTTAGGTTCTGAGCAGCTGAACAAGGTTAGACTCAGTACACTTGAGTCAATGTCGCTGAGGCTGCATATCAGAAGGAACAATGGACTGCTAGTCTCATAGTCCAATTCTAAAACCTAGGAGGGGAGGCCTAGTTCGATGTGACCCAGTCCCATTGTGCCCCAGGTGAGAATTTGCCTTGGCCCCAAGCCCTGGATGGGCCCTCAAGTTGGTATGGGATTAGGGCCTCAGCTCAGGAGTGGCAGAGTAGACTCAAATCTTAAGTAATAAGCTCTCCTTTTCCAGTGGGTCCACTTATGAATACAACTTCTACCCCTATGAGAGAGCAAAGCCCTAGTGCTTCTTCAATGATCCTACCAAGGTAATCAGAGTAGAGGTAAAGAATTTGAGGCACAGGAATGGAAACAAATGCTTGCTTGGAGTGGATTAGGCAGCCTGTCTATCTTGACATGACTGTTACGCTTGCTCAGCAGGGAGGCTAGAGGCTCAGGTGGTCCAATTTCTGTCGTCAGGGACCTCCGACCTCCTGCACAGAGTTTCTGATATCTATCAAGAACACACAGCCAGGGAAAAGTTGCATGACATTGTTCCCATTGCTTTTCCTGGCAGGGGTCTAAGACAAAGCCCTTCTAAAACCATCCCCTTCTCTCAATGACAATAATACCTTTCCCTTTCTAGATGAGGGGAACAATTGGAATATTTAAGAAACATATCTGGATACCAGGAGGGCCGTCTAGTATTGTGGAAGATCCCTGTGGGGAGGCCTTTCTGACCAAATTCAAGTGGAATCTGAGTTCAGCTGACCATCCCTCACACCCTTGAAGCTTGTCAACCTGATTAGAGGCAGAGTGAGTCAACGCGAGGCAATGGCACAAGGGACAAAGACAAGTAGGCATGTGTATGTACCTGGGCTTCAGCTCAAGCCCTGAGCTTTTGTGCTCAACGCTAATGCTCTATCGCTTTTAGCCTTTGCGCCATTTCTGGCTTTTTGGTAATTAATTGGGGATAAGATGTTCATTGAATTTCTTTCCCAGGCTCACTTTGAGCCTCAATCCTCAGATCTCAGCCCCCTGAGTAGCTAGGGTTACAGGCTTGAGACACTGATGCCAAAGTGTTTTTCTCCCCAAATGCAAGGAATAATTCCAGGGTTATGTGGCGTAGTAAGAAGACAAAAGCAAGGAATAAGTGTGAGTCATCAGCACCCAGCAGTTTATATGTTAATTTTTTTTAAAAACAATGTTTAGGGAAAGGGAAATGGTAACGACTCCAATTTGATCATTATGCACTGCATAGGTACATGAACTGTGGTACTGTACCCTATAAATTTGTACAACCAAGTGACTGCAGTCTCCTGGCCTGTGTGCTAACAAATGGGAAGGAGTAATGTGCTCTCCTCAGTGGTGTGCTTTGCCTCTGAGCTCTGGTATTGGATCTCTAGTGAAGTGGGAGAGGCTTGCCTCTGTCTCCAAATGTATGGCACATACATATAATTGGTAAAATAAGTCCCAGCTCCTTTGTCTGCTTATCCCATGTTTCATCCTTAGGAAAATTACCAGGGAGCTGAGGGAAGGTAGATGACCAGAAAGGGGACTAAAGGGGCAGGGATAAAGCAGGTTGAGAGAGACAAATTCCAGACCACGTTCACCCTGCAACATCAATTCTGTCCCAAGACTGAAAATCCCAGAATGCCTTCACTTTGGGTCATTTTCATAATGTGCATTACATCTCAAAGAAAATGTGTAAAATTGTAGCATTCATAAAATCAGAAATTTGAATATTGGATATTATGGGTATCAAAATTATTTGATATTTTAAGTGACAAAGGTTATAATTTTTTTTCTTTTTTTTAATTTTAATTTTTATTTTTTGTGAACATACTGTACAGAGGAGTTACAATTACATGGGCAAGATAATGAGTACATTTCTTATCAAGCATTGCAGCCTCCTCCTTTGTTTACCCTTCACATCCCTTCCCAGCCTCCCCCCACCCCCCACCCAATCCCCCCCCCCCCCCACACCAAAGTTGTAAAGTTCGTTTTTGACATGACAACTTGTACTTCTCATAGTTGCAACGGGTCCACCTGTATCCTTAAACGACTTGTTTTTCCCCATCTCAACCACAAATTATACCGACATCAAATATAGTGAAAGCAGGGGTTATACTGTGGGGGAGGGACATACAAAGCAACAAAGAAATAATCTTATAAATGAGTTAGAAACAAATGCATGAAAGAAAAAAACATTTAAATACATATCTAAGGGTTCATTTTCCTATAATTTTAAGAAATTACACATTTTAAGAAATCAATATCTTTTAGAGATAACTATTAAATAATTTATGGTAGAAAAAAATAACCCTTATGACCTAGAACAATAGGTCTTAAACCATTTGGTGTGAAGAAAGTAGCTGTCTGAGGCTAATTATTTCTGTCACATTAAAAAAAAAACTTTTCCAAGGGGCTGGGAAGGTGGCTCAGTGGTAGAGTGCTTGCCTCATATGCATGAGGCCCTGGGTTCAATTCCTCAGCACCACATAAGCAGAAAAAGCCAAAAGTGGTGCTGTGGCTCAATTGTTAGAGCTCTAGCCTTGAGCTGAAGATCTGAGGGACAGCATCCAGGCCCAGAGTTCTGGCCCCATGACCAGCAAAACAAAACAAAACAAAATAAAAACTTGGTCCATGTATCTGATAAATAGAATGGCTGGATGAGGAATCCAGTCAGGTGATCCACCAGAGATAGCTAGAGTCTTCTGTTGATTATGGCTGACAGAACATCACAAAACATTCCAGAATACCAAGATGCATCTGGGCTGTGACTGGATGAATAGAATTTAGGCCAGTTTGAAGAACATCTCAGTCTGAGATCCGGTACCATCTATAGTGTTTGTGCCCTAATAGCTAATAGCAGATGCAAGCATTCCCCAGAACAGGTCTACTTTAGGGTGGCACACGTGAGGACAACCTCTTCTTTATGCCTGGATAATGAAGATCCCACCTGACCAGCTGGAGTGGAATCCAGGCTCCAGGATTCTTTTCCATGTCCTTGTAGGGAGGGCAAACATCTTAGTCGGCATTGTTAATTTCATAAACATTCACTGGACCACACTTATGACTTCTTAATAGTTCCTGGTTTATGAGTCTAGTCATAAAAAGCTTAAGGCTCTACCTCTGGTGATTCTTTTAAAATGAGCCTAATTTACTCCACTCATTAGGCCTTTTATATTCATGCCTGACTGTGATGTCAGATCCTTAGCTTAAGTCACATTTACAGTATGGAGGAGAGTGTAAATAAGTCCAACCCTGTGCTAATAAAGTGCTAGAGAAATGGGTAGTCTGCCCAAGGTTTACTTGCTCATATCTCACAGCCTGTGCTTTCGCAAACACAATCACACAATCCTCATAGGCACTGCCTTTTATTTGGCAGTAAAGCTTCCTGTGATTTCAGCTGTGAATTCAGTACTTAGTAGGAGAAAGACCAATTAGTACCCTGGTTTTGCAAATGAGGAAAGTGATCTTCATAGGCATTAAGTATACAAAGTTCCACAGCCTTAGGGTTAGAGTTAACTGTAGATTCTGAACTCACTGGAAGCATCATCAGCTTTGTTCCTTTCCCTTCTGTTGCTACCAAAGTAGTCATGTATTCATTTCTCCATCTCAATATTCCAATCTATTCAGTGGACATAATAGTATTTATCTTACTGTCCTCCCTGGAATATGTACACAAAATAAGATATTATATTGGAAAGAGATAGTGAAGTAGACATCCCTTGGTAAGGTTTTAGGCCAGTCCTACCCAATTGAGTGAAGGGAAAGAGAGTGGCTCTGAATGTTTGGAAAACATACTGCAGATGAAGTCTGGGCTAACAAACAGGACTTTTATGCACCACACAAACCAGTCTGATGGTAGAGGAGTTAAAAACAAACGAACAAACAAATCCCACACCTTAAGAGGGAATTCTGTCCCACTGACAACCTCGGTATCAAATACCAGTGCTCCAGTCTTCTCCACCTGTGTGTGAGCTCACTGACTTTATTCTAGAAAGCTAAACACCTAGATACAGGAGGGTTCTATCACAAGAGTTCTTCTGTCCCATTTCTTTTACTTTTGCTGTAGCCACTCCCACCCCACTACTTTGCTCATGTTCAACTAAACAAGACCAGAGCAAACCATACTTAGAATGTCCCAGATGGACCCTTATCCCTTTTCCCCTTGGTGTTTGTTTCTCCACATGTTCAATCATGAATGAATATGGAGTACAGAGGATATGCCCTATATAGTTCTATTAGCTAGAAAAACAGCAACAACTGACAATGATCAAATACTGACTGTTGTACATACAGAAAGTAACTTTTAACTTATCATCTCACTGAATCTTTACAACAACCCAGAGAGTTAAAACTCTACCTAGAGGGAAAGTATGATGGAGAGCTAAATAAACTAGAAGGGATGGTATCAGAACCAGAATCCAGATTTCACAGCCTTTGTTCTTTACCACTACCCTTCCCAGTCATTTGGATTGTCTCTGAGTGTCCGTATTGTTTTTTGGGTTATCATTCATATTCACTGAAGCCAGAGTCAGTGTCCTATGATGATGTAGTTCTAGTTACTCCACAAATTGAGCATCAAGTGCCAACTATAAGTTTTTTAGATTTTTTTTTTTTTGGTCGGCCATGGGGCTTGAACTCTGGGCCTGGGCGCTGTCCCTCAGCTCTTCAGCTCAAGGCGAGCGCTCTACCACTTGAGCTACAGCGCCACTTCCAGTTTTCTGGTGGTTTATTGGAGATAGGCGTTTCACGGTCTCTCCTGCCCGGGCTGGCTTTGAACGGCAATCCTCAGATCTCAGCCTCCTGAGTAGCTAGGATTACAGGCGTGAGCCACCAGCGCCCGGCCCAAGTATAAGTTTTTGTTTTGATTCATACTATCCAATTTTATTCTAATCACTTTCATTCTCAAGTACTGAGTCTGATTTTCGGAGTCCTGGTATGACAGACTTGTCCTAAAGAGATTTTGTGATTGACAGTTGGCTACCTTCTGACTCTCCAATCATTCCCATCCTGGAGCCACTAGCCATGACTCCTGAAGACTTGCAGGTGCCCTTGAAAGCCATCAGGTCAAGAGTTGTCTGCTCTTCATGACATGCTTGTGAAATAAAAGGTATCTGAGGGAGGTAACCTGTGTGTTAAGCCTTGAAAGCTGTAATCTGAAAGGTATGAGGAAAGTCGCTCTTGAGTGTAATGAGAAACTCTGAAGAGGCTCTTTCCAGGAGCACCAACCAAAGGCAATGGTGTTTTAGCCACCATTTTGGATGAATCTGTCTTCGAAGCAGTTGGCTTTTGGCCACAGCTCCAGGAAGAAGTACAATTTATCAGACACATATAGATAATAGATAGCTGTTCATTGGTTAAACCACACAAGAGCTGATAAGGAGATATATTATTGCTTTTCTTAGAGGCAGAGAAATGTATAACTAAGAGGTCACCAAGAGATACCAAGTTCCCCTCCCTGCCCACCACTTTTTTTTTTTTTTTGGGTCCGGTCATGGGGCCTGAACTCTGGGCCTGGGCGCTGTCCTTTAGCTCTTCAGCTCAAGGCTAGCACTCTACCACTTGAGCCACAGCGCCACTTCTGGCTTTTTTCTTATGTGGTGCTGAGGAATCGAACCCAGGCCCTCGAGCATGCAAGGCAAGTGCTCTACCACTGAGCCACCTTCCCAGCCCCATCACCACTTTTTTTTGAGACAGGGTCTTGCTATGTACTTCAGACTGGTAGCCCAGTCTGGCCTTGTTAGCTTGATCTTCCTACTTCTGTCTGTGAGAGCTGATGGGGTTAGAGACATATATCATTGTCCATCTAACCTCTTAAAGTTTCTTTTGTTGTTGTTTTCTTTTTTTTGTAGCATAGCATATTTATTCATAAAAGTAAAGTATAGGCATGAGCCACCAGCATCTGGCTTGCAAGACTTTTTTTTTGGTAGCAAGTCAGGCTCACAAAAGAGGAAAAAATGTCCAGTGTTTGTTCATTTGAAAAGACTAAAGGTGTTGTTGCCACTGAAGGACCTGAGGATCTATAGTTTGAAAGTAGCCAAAGGAGGCAAGAAAGAAATCATTGTTCCTATTGAAAGGCCATGAGAGGGTAATGAACTTTCCATCATCTTTAAAGACAACAAACAAGAATCTTTATGACCTGAGGCTCTGTAGTCAGGAAGCTTGGTCAGTACACCTCAGATAATGTGGGGGAAAGGGTTAACAAGCAACCAAGTTCTCAGTGTTTGGGAATGTGGACCTAAGGTGGATTCTAGGTGAGCTGTGAGGTTGTCAGTCAATCTGTCATAAATTTACTCCCTTAGGGTGGAGTAGAGCTCTGAAGATGGTCAAGGTAGGGTTTAGGTATGCAGAGAATCTCCCCCATCCCTCATCTCTTCGGGAACATTATCTCTGATGAGGATGACAATATTCTTGTGGAAGGAGTAGAGGTCAAGGTGGGAAGGGATGACATTGGTTGAGCATTTCCATGTCTACAAAGTAACACCTTCTTTTGGAGGGGAAAAATTCTGTCTTCTTTTTTTCTTTTGATGGAAATTATGAAAAATTTGTCCAACTTCTGAGAAAAAGGCATCAATCTGTTTTGTGGTTTGTTTTTTTTTAAAGTTTTTAATTGCTCAATCTGTTCTTAAGGTTCAGAGTTTCCATTGTTTTCCCACCAGACTTGGAAAGCTAAGAATAGCAAGCAGAATTAGGAGTAGCAGAACTAATTTCTGGACTCTCAAGAGGACTTCAGGCAGTAAGATGCAAATGAATGTTAAATTGATCATGGTAGAAAAGTTCAGCCTGAGGCGTCTCTTGATAGTTTTCTTTAGCATCTTAGGTCCTTTTGGATCTTCTAAAAAATGAGTGGGCTGATTCATCTCATTGTAGTGGTGTGTGTGTGTGTGTGTGTGTGTGTGTGTGTGTAGATATATTATCTATTAAAATGTATACATTGCAATATTGTAATCAATTATAAATTCTTTGATGAGAGAGGGGAACTGTGTTCTTTCACTTTTGTGTGCTTAGAGGTGTTGAGTAATCGTCTGACTTGAATTATATTTCTATGAACCTACCAGAATCAAAGTTCTTTAGAAAGGAATATATAAAATATAAATATTCATAGAACAAACTCCATTTATTTTTCTATTTATTTATAGTTGGTCTTTCATTTGCTTTCCAAGAGAACACCATATTTCCCCTGGACTTTGGGGAACTCTCTATTACTTGCCAAACAAATTTCCTCCCATGGCATTCTTAAAAGTCTAGCACAGTTATTTCAAAATATATTTTTCCTTATGCTGGTATAAGGGCTTGAACTCAGGGCCTGGGTACTGTTCCTTATCTTTTTTTCCCCTCAAGGCTGGCACTCTACCATGTAAGTAACAGCTCCACTCCTGGCTTTTAGGTGGTTAATGAGAGATTGGAGTCTCAGGGACTTTCCTGCCTGGGCTAGCTTCGAACCTGGATCTTCAGATATCAGCCTCCTGAGTAGGATTACAGGTGTGAGCCACTGGCCATCTAGCTCAGAGTAATTTTAAAGTGAAGTAACTTCCTTGAACATGTCTCACATCTCCTATTATTACCAGATTCAAAATACTCAGATAATATAATACTGACATATGAGATGCTTTTCAATGGAAGCTTTCCAGAGACAAATTTCACTTCATTGCTGGGTTTTCCTACATACTTTTTCCTTAGAGGGCTATCATTTGATATGATAAAAATCAACTTTTGACTTTGGAGTTAATCTGGACTCAGGAGTCTTTGTGTGTGTGTGTGTGTGTGTGTGTGTGTGTGAAGGACGTCACTGTTAGAACTATTCACCATGTGCTTTGTTACAGGCCTTAGGGGTCAATATATAAGGAAATTGTGTGTATTCTCTAAGAACAGGGACATTTCATCTAGGGATTAAGAATATGTGTCAGATTAAGGAAGTTTATCTCTTTAAGCGTGAAATGTTTTCTATTATTTTAGCAATCGTAGATGGAAATCTCTTCCAAATGCATTACACGCTAACCCATCTTTCCTTCTTGTCTTTTCCCTGCTGATTTCTTAAGTTCTTAGTGTTGTCTAGAGTTTACCCTTCTCCTAGTGGCTCAGGGCAGCATTACAGCAGAGGCTGGCACTTCTATAAGGAAACCCTATGCCTCACTTTTAGATAACGAATCTAGATGGCCTGACTTTGCTGTTTTCCCTCCTTTCCCCTCCCCCAGATGGAAATGCCAATTATAACAATTTGGAATATATATAGAGAGTCTCTCTTTATATATACATATATTATCCCTCTATATATTTATAGTGTTATATCTATATCTATATATCTCTGTATCTATAGTGTGTGTGTGTGTGTGTGTGGAGAGAGAGAGAGAGAGAGAGAGAGAGAGAGAGAGAGAGAGAGAGAGAGAGAGAGAGAGAATCTATCTGTCTGTTGTGCCAATAATGGGGCTTACATTCAGGGCTTCATAATCTACTTTGGCTTTCTTACTAAAGGCTGTCATACCACTTCAGCCATACCACTACTTCTGGCTTTTCTGTTTTGTTTTGTTTTCCTGGTTAATGGGAGACAAGAATCTCTCAGATTTATCTGCCTGGGGCTGGCTTTGAACCATGATCCTCAGATTTCAGCCTATTGAATAGCTAGGAATACAGGCCTGAGCTTCCAGGGCCTGGCCTTGGAAAGCAGTCTTTTGGATTTTTTTTATTACCCTCAGAAAGTTGTGCAAAGCTGTTTTAATTTAACATGTTGATTTATCTGTACAATGCATCTTGATCAGTATCACTCCTGTCGCCCACTCACCCACCTGGCTGGTGCCCATCATCTTCATCTTCTAAAGTTTCCTATTTCCGTTTTCATGTATGTACATTGAATATCATGACTGTGCTCCCCACTCCATTCCTTTCTCCATTCACTCATCCTCTCACTCTTTTGGATTTTCTTAACTGCACCAAGATTAGTAGCATTGCCCAGCCCCTAGTTTGCACTTGCAAGGTGGGAGTTCATTATAAAAATCAACTGAGAATTTAGCAATTGTCTGGTATATTGCAGGTGCCTACTAACTGTTCATTCTTTGCTTTAACCTTCTCTTTGGCAAACTTTCTTAGGCGACTTCATGATGTTAAATATTAGTACCATGGGGTCCTCTTCCACATAGCATACTCCTTCTTCTCCATCTTGGATCTTGACACCCTGCAGCTCTTGGACACTTCACTATTGTTGCAAATGGCCCAACTGTAGCTCAACTTGCTTTTCCCCTCTGAGGCCTCTCATGTCTTGGCAGTATGCTTTCCTTTCTTAGCTCCTGTTCTTCCCTGTCACCATACTACAACAAGCTCACTTCTAATGTCCCTGAATATTCTTTGCTGTGGGCCAGTTGAATCACATGGCCTTGCCCTTGTCTTGGACCACCAGACCTCCCACCCCACGCTACTCACTCCTGCAGACACAGCTCATCCGTGATGTTTTATTCAATGTGGGTTGCCAGTTTCAACAGGTCCCATCCCTGCCTCACTGCTCCTCATCTGAAGAAAATTCAGTTTCTTTAAATGAGGACTGCATATTTTTAGACCTCACTGATTTGAGGGAAATCATCTACCCAGCTTTTCCAAAAAATGTGACCCAGGATATGCCTTTTTTTTTTTAAAATCTCAGACCAGAGAGGCACTTCCACACTTTGTCTATTCAGCTGACCCCAATGTTGTAGGGAAACTCTGTACTTTTTCCTGTTTTGCTCAGCAAGGAATCTGCCTTTTGAATGCAGCAATCAAATGTTCTTGTTCCACATCCCCCCAGCCCCCAAACAGAGCGCAGCACCATGCCCCGTGCATGGAATGTTGTTCGATAGATAGTTATTAATTAATGAATCAGTGAGGCAGGCAATTATATAAATTAAGAGGGTCTCATAGGGACTGTGGTAATTAGGAAAGGCTTCATGAAAAATTAAGATTTGTAAGTGGGCCTTGGGAGGATGAACACTCTGATTTATTTTACTTATTTTGGCTGGAAGCAAAAGCTTGATTTGTAGAAGGCTTCTCCCCTCCCACCCCCCCACAATTACTCTGAGGTACAAGAGGCGGTCTGTGTGACCTGGGGAGTGTGTCTTCCCAGCCCATGTCTCCCCTTGAATGCCATGCTTGCTTGTTCAGCTACTTGCTTGGCAGCTGCATGTCATAAACACTTTAATTTCCTCATGTTCAGGACTGAATTCCAGACCATAGCTACCCTTCCCTGGGCTCTACTACAGCCCCTCTTCAGTGAATGATAGCTTTATTCTGCATTCTCAGGCTAGTTTAAATCTGAGGCATTCTCCAAAACATACTGAAGGCCTGGTCCTCAAGGCATCAATATTCAGAAATGGGATGAGATATGGGATCAGTGTTTAGTGATTAGATGATAAGGTCTCTCATAAATGAATTGATCTAGTCTTCTTTCTCTTCTTTAATAGTCCCCCAGTTACTATTATGTCAGCTTTTTTCTCTTAAGATTTCACATAGGAGAGAAAACACATGATAGGTGTCTTTCTGAATCTGATTTTTTCAGTTATCATGATGATCTTCATCCATTTCCCCAAAGATGATAGGGTATGATTCTTCTTTATGGATAAATAATACTCCCCTATGATGTATGTATACTGTTATATGTATCAGTCTGTCTATCTATCTATCTATCTATCTATCTATCTATCTATCTATCTATCTAATTAATCTACCTGTACCTATACAAATATGCATATATACATATATATATATATCCATTCATCTCATGATAGACACCTAGACTGATTTCATGCTTGGCTACTATGAATAGTACATCAATAAACAAATATACATACATATATATGTGTGTGTGTGTGTGTGTGTGTGTGTGTGTGTGTTGATTTCTTTGAATATATACCTGAGTGGTATAGCTGGATTATATATTTATATGATAGTTCTAGTTTTATTTTTTTTTTTTAAGGAATCTCCATATTGATTTTTTTTTTTTTTCTGGTAGATCATGGACCTGAACTCTGGGCGCTGTCCCTCAGCTCTTCAGCTCAAGGCTGGCGCTCTACCACTTGAGCCACAGCGCCACTTCTGGCTTTTTGCTTTTTGCTTATGTGGTGCTAAGGAATCGAACCCAGGCCCTCGAGCATGCAAGGCAAGCGCTCTACCACTGAGCCACCTTCACAGCCCCTATATGTTGATTTTTAATCCTGAAACTTTGCTGAGTTTGTTTATAAGATATAAGAGTTTTCTAGTGGAGTCTTTAGTGTCTTCTAAGTATAGAATTATATCATTTGTAAACAGGGATCATTTGACTTCTTCCTTTCCTATTTTTATCCCTTTTGTTTATTTCTCTTGTGTGACTGTTCTGGTGAAATTTTCAAGTACTATGTCAAATAAGAATGAGAGAATGAGTATCCTTGAATTATTCCTGATTTTAGGGTCAATGCTTTCAGTATTTCCTATACAGGATGATGTATGACCTTGACACATATAGCCTTCATTATGTCAAGGGATGATATTTTTATTACTATTTTCTTCAAAACTTTTATTATAGGGATATTGAATTTTGTCAATGACTTTTTTTCTTCATCTATTGAGATAATTGTGTAATGTTTTGTCCTTTATTCTGTTTATGTGCTATATTATAAATTATTGTCTGTGCTAAACTATCTTTGCCTTCCTAGTATAAAACTAACTTGACTGCAGTGTATGATCTTTTTATTAATGTACTGTTGAATGTGAATTATAAGCATGCTTATTGAGGATTTTTACATTTGTTCTCCAAGGACATTTCTCTATAATTTTCATTATTATGGTTGTGTCCTTATCTGTTTTTTTCTTTTTTTCTTTCTTTCTTTTTTTTTTTTGGTATCAGGGTAATCCTGGCTGTTTGGGAACATTTCTCCCCTTTCTATTTCATGAAATAGCTGAGGTAATAAAAATCTAGGTCATTACATGCTGTAAATATAAACTATAGATTTTCCACAAAAAGTCAGATCCTTCATTTCACAATGTTAAATTGGATAGGGTTGAACAACAACAAAAAGCCACCTGGCTAAACTTAAGACATTTTCTAAAACTCCAGTCTGACAATATTGTCTGAGTTCACAGCACTGTCCTGGTTTGAATATGAAATGTCCCCTGAAGGCTCATGTATTGAAGACTTGGTTCCCAGCTGGCAGTGCTATGTTGGGAAGTCCTGAAAAGTTTTAGGGGTGAGACCTAGTTAGAGAAAGTAGGTTACAGTATGAATATTTTTAAAGATGATGCCTGGTCCTTGGGTCTTTCCTCACTTTGTACTTCCTGTCTACCATGAAGTGAAGAATCTCCTTCACTACATGCTCCTGCCGCCATAATGTTCTGTCCTGGTACATGGGGCCAAGCAGCCATGTACAGAACCCTTGGAAACTATGAGTGGAAATCAATCTTTCCACATGTAGTTATTCTCTCATGTTTTTTGGGCCCAGCTATGTGAAAGTGACTAATACAGAAAGCTGATACCAGAGAAGCAGAGTAGTCATTGTGACTAAACCTAAGTGGTTATTAAGCCTTTGGAACTAGTTTGTGTGAGGCTCTGGTAAAGTTTGGAGCCATGATTTGAGAAGCTCTAGTATGCTTTAAACAGAGCTCAATGGATGATTCTGATGGGAGCTCAGAAGACCAGAATGCCAACAGGAAGGCAAAGTGAAGGTCGGTTAATGAGGTACCAGATGAGACTAAGAACTCGTGGGGCTAAGAACTGGACTGGCGGTCATTCATGTTACAGTGTGGCAAATAATGTGTCTATGTTTTGTCCCTATCTTGAGACTTTGTGGGAGGCTGAGCTTAAAAGTAATAAAATAGGGGCAGGGAAGGTGGCTTAGTGGTAGAGTGCTTGCCTTGTGTGCATGAGGCCTTGGGTTCTATTCCTCAGCACCACATAAGCAGAAAAAGCCAGAAGTGGTGCTGTGGCTCAAGTGGTAGAGTGCTAGCCTTGAACTGAAGAGCTGAGGGACAGTGCCTAGGCCCAGAGTTTAGACCCCATGACCGACAAAAAAAGAAAAAGGTAATAAATTAATCTGGCAGAGGAAAAATTTAAGGTAAACTAGCAGTAAGCCTGCTAGTGACATGGTTATTGATGACCGTTTTGAGATAGCTTTGCAAGTGATAATCAGGAGCAAATGGCAGATCAGGAAAAGTTGAAAATTTTAGAATTTGGTCAGAAAGCCAGTATAAATTTGTAGCTAAGGAAATCATGGCTTTTGAAGAGATTGTCTTAGTATTTTAAAAATAAGCCAAACACTTTTCACTGGGAAAGCTGCCTAGAGGGCATACCAAGAACTGATCAGCCCTACCCATGGTAGACTCAAAAAATATAAAAGGCCTGTCCTTAAGAAGTGAGTGCCTCTAGGGTGCTGCCTATATAGGGAAAATATTTCCCTGTGTTAAGCTACCTAGACACTCTGAGGCCACTGCTACTATAGTTCAAAGAGGTTCAGCTACGACTTAGTAGTGTGGCTGGCTTTCAGATCATCCACATGCTATTGGTTTTGAAGGTATGCAGAATGCAAGAGTTATGTGTCATGCAGATGTCCACCCAGATTTCAGAGGAAGGCTTGGAGGCCAGACAATGTGTAGGGAAGGGAGGGGAGTCTGAGGGGAGCCTGAGGTGGGAATGTATGCAGTTATAAGAGTAAAGCCTAGGTTGCAATGGAGATAATAGAATGTTAGAGATAATAGGAACTTGGAACACTACTAGCAAGGAAAGTTGTAGGCAATATGTACTGCTATCCTAGGAGAGGTACCATGTGGGCTGAAAATGGTTATAGGGCTGGGCTTCTCTAGCCTGTTGGACCTTACACCACACCATTATATACCTCAGATGTTTGACATGGAGCTACATGACTTAATGTTTGTCTTTCTGGCTTTGCTTTGATCTGATTCTTCCTTGCTATTTATTCTTCTGTTCCTACCTTTTGGAATGGGAATGCATACGCTACACTATTGTATTTTAGCAGTAGTTAACTTTTTATTTTACAGGGGCTCATAGCCAAGAGATTTCCTGAAGTTTTAGTAAAGACTTTGAATTTAGATTTAAAAAAATGTTGGAACTATTAAGATTTGGGAGCCTCTTGAAGATGGATTAAATAAATTTTGAATTGTGAGATGGTTATGAGCCTTTGTGGGTGGAGGCAGGATTTGGGTAGGAAATATTCCCTGCAGACTGTTAATGCTTCATCCCTAGCTGTGGGTGCTTTTCTGGCAGTAAGTTCCAGTTGAAAGAAATAAGTCACGGGGGATATGCCTTTATAGCTTCTACTTGGACCCTTCCGTCCTTGCTGCATAGGTAAAGAATCTACCATGGAGAAGAAGTTCACTACATATTCCTCTTGCCATTATGTTCTGCCCAACTACATGGAATCCAGCAGCCATGCACTCAACTCTGAAACTCTGAGCCAAAATAAACCTTCCCTCTTTTAAGTTGTGTTAGTTATGGGAATTTGGCTTCTTGCACTTGCCATCTTGAAGGCACACAACAGATACAACAGAGCAGCTTCTAATGCTTAAACCTGTGAGCTTCAAGGCCACATAAACCTAGAAGCAAGTGCAAAGAGCAGAAGAGCAAGACTGAGAATATCTCTCAGTTTGGTCAGAAAAACCAGAGTGAAGTTGAGGCTAAGAAGTATAGTTTCTGAAGAGAATAATAGCATAAAAAAAGCCAACTAAGTATTTTGGTCATAGTTAGGCAAAACTTAGTTTTACAAAAATGAGTTCAAGTACTTTATACAACTTGGAGTAGGAGTCAAAAACACTTTCTTTTGTTTTGTTTCTTTCTTTTCTTGGCTTGACTGCTGTTAGCTTATCATCTTAAATAAGTCCTTTTCATCTCTCTGAACCTTTAGTTCCTCAAGTATTAGGAGAAAACACGGACTCTATACCTATTTCCCTTTGTAGCTTTATTGTTCTCCACTCAAGCTAAGATGTTTATTTAGAAGTGATAACCTGAGTTTTACTTCTGAAATACCTGATTTTCTAGGCTCTGAATACCAAGAACTCCTCACAGTTCAACATCAGGGTCAGCCTGAGGCCTAATTAGAGGGAATGTTTTGACTACATGCATGACCTCCTCTTTCCATTTTACCTCTTTTTAAAAAATACATGTATTTTCTCCCTTTGGAATGCTGTGATTAACTACTATAGACTATGTGGCTTACAAATGATAGACATTTATTTCTCATTGATTCAGATCTCACTTGTAAGTGCACAGGTCCTACTCAGGGTGGCTCCATTGATGATGTAATTGCCCTCAAAGGCTCTAACTCCACAAAAGTTTCAACTTAGGAATTTGAAGTGGCACATGTATTCAATCCATAGCCAGCTTATCATTCAACAGTGACAAAGTGGATCAGAACTGGGTCCCTGTGCAGCTCCAATCATCACGTGTTCTTATTGTCACTTCTTTCTCCCATCCATCAATAAGAATGGATATATTTCTCACAAAATGATTGCCTTTTGGGCACACATCATGATCAGGTGTAGAACTACTACATATTTTAACTCTTACAACAATTTCATGAGGCAAACGTGATAGTTGTTACAATTTGGGATGAAGGCCCAAGTCTGAGGGAATTAGATCTGCCAAATTCCACATAGCTGGGATGTAGGATGGCAGCAGTCCACTCTAGGTTTATGTGCCTTGAAGCTCACAGGTTTAAGCATTAGAAGGTACTCTGTAGTATCTGTTGTGCGCCTTCAAGATGGCGGCCATTAACTTACCCACTGGGGATGTGCTACTAAGAAGAGAGACCATGAATCTGCCATTGTCTCTAACTTAACTAAAGAGATGAGTTCAGGTTAGATAGGAAAGGGACAGAAGAGCTGGATTCTTGGGTCCTATTAACTCATGCCTGGGGCCTGGAGTCAAGAGGGAGAAGAAATTAGCTCCTTGGTTCCTCAAAATGAGCTACAGCTGAGCTCCCAAAACAACTCCAACAATCTCTCCTTCTGACCTCAGCTCCCAGGATCCTTCCAGTTTGAAACTCACTGAAGTGGATACAAAAGCCAACGAAAGCCTGAGGCCTTGGCACCTCTGAACATCCCGCAAAGGTCAGCACAGTCTTATCTAGAACGTAGCTGAGGAAGCAATTTCCCACACCACTCTGGCGTGGAAAGTGATTTGCTTACTTTCTCTCCCTCCCTCTGTCTCTCTCTCCGTCTCTGTCTCTGTCTCTTTCTCTCCTTTTCTCTCTTTTATTGTACATTCCCTTGAGGCTCAAGGATCCCATGCTAATGAAGTCTGCAAGACAGGAAGAGGACGAGGACTGGTAGGAGGAAGGGCAATGTCTGGGCCTGGTCCCCTCACCCAAGAAAGTTCCTCTTTTACCTGTAAGTCTTCTGACCTGAAGTGCAAACAAGACCCCCTGGGATCCCAGAATAGCTCCCCTCACAGCTGCACAGCATCCATTTATAGCTTATCCTGTCTGCAGCATGGAGCTGCCTCTGACAAGCACTCCTGAGGTCAGCACTGCTGAACACCAGGCTCAATGTCCTTTGAGTACCAGAAACAATCATAAAGAGCCTATTATGGTCTTGTCACTGTTACTCTGAATTGCTTCAATTCTCAGAGATTTTTAAAGGGCCAAATTTGTTTTGACCCAGAGCCAGACCACTTTATATCCAACAATAACCCACAAACCAGTCAGATCCAAGCCCCTGATGCCCAGCACAGGTGAGAACACTGTGCTTCGTAGCAGTAGGATAGATAAACAGTACCAAATTTACTCAGGTGCAGTCACTTAGACTCCCTCAGGAAAGACTCACCATCGGGATTTATGTATGCAATGTTCGATTGCTGATAATAAAAATGGAGGCTATGAGTTCTAGAGTCTATAAACTCATACTAATTCTGAACGTTAAATTATAGAGCCTAGAAGCACTTTCTACGCCAATCCCAACAGAAACCAGGTATTCCATGCTTCCTTCTAGTATCCTGTCGAAAACAAATGAACTCTGATTCACTTTCTCATACTTAGCTGACTTACAGAGGAATTGAAATAGTCTATTCACCAAGTATAATTTGTTTATTCTTTCTCAGTCTCGCGTAGGGCCATAAGGCAGAAGTGACTCTGTCTGGTTTCTCAAATTTTAGTGAAGCTCTTACTTTCCCCAGTACTCACCAGCACTTGTCTTTGTAACACAGGGGTGTGTGTGTGTGTGTGTGTGTGTGTGTGTGTGTGTGTGTGTGTGTGTGTGTGTGTGTGTGTGTGTGTGTGTGTGTGTGTGTGTGTGTGTGTGTGTGTGTGTGTGTGCGTGTGTGCGTGTGCGCGCGCGCGCGCGCGCGCACGCGCGCATGCCAGTCCTGGGGCTTGATTTTAGGGCTTAGACACTATCCTTGAACTTTTTTGTTTGTTTGTTTTTGCTCAAGCTAGTGCTTTACAACTTGAGCCACAGCTCTACTTCTGGCTTTTTGGTGATAATTGGAGATAAGAGTCTCATAAACTTTCCCACCTGGGCTAACTTCAACCTACAATTTTCAGATCTCAGCCTCCTGAGTAGCTAGAATTACAGGCATGAGCCACTGGATCCTGGCTGCAACACAGTTTTTGAAAAGCAAATTCAGGACTTATGTGGAACTTTGTCTAGAGCAGTTGTCTGAAGCCAGGGCTTTCTTTTCAAAAACAGTTGCGTGGAAGTCAGTCTCTGTGGGTGGATGACCCTTGCAGTATGGAGTGAGCTGGGCATGTTTGCCATGCCAAGGCATCATAGGTACTCAAGATGGCCAGGGCTAGTTTTGACCATGATCCTCAGATCTCAGCTTCCTGAGTAGTTAGAGGATTACAGGCGTGAGTCATGGGCGCTCAGCTGTGTCTTGTTTTATAGCTAGTACTTGAAGCATAGGCTACCAGTCCTCATGAATTAAAGAGTTATTATAGTTCTCATTATATTGAGTCTCCTTTATCCTTTAAACCCTTTTCTTTATGGCTAATACTAAAGCTATTTAGCATTGAATGCGAGGGCACATCACAAACGCTGATGCTTCTGAAACAGCACTTTGCTGTAAAAGAACTCACTTTACTTTCTGTACTTCGTTCTCTTACTCTACTGAATAGACTCATGATCACAGTCAATTCAGAGCATTTCCCTACGAGATGGGATTGGGATTTTATTCAGAAGGTGGGTGGGGACTGAAATATGGGCATGGAGTTCCAGGGATGTCGCTACCTCCATTATTATTCCCGTCTCTCTGGTACCTGAAGTAGATCTCGATTTCCCCTGGGTTTTCAGAGTTCTCCTGGACTTTGCTGAAGGACAGGCACAGCCTTATCTCTATTACATGGGTCCAAGTTGGTCCCAAGCATAAGATCTTCCCTCAGGTACCTGTAAGCGCTTAACTTACTGCTCCCTCTCTTTCCTTTCTCTTATCTAGGGATAAGAAAAGCCATACTTTCCCCCCTCTTTCTTTTAAATAGACTTCATTTATTATTATGTAGACTTCCAGTAAAATTGAGTAGGAAGAATGGAAAGTACTAATATTCCCCTTTCCCCTCACATCCAACCTTTCCAGCATCAGGATCTCTCACCACAGCAGTTATTTGTTGTGCCAACTTATGTTGACACTTCATTCTGACCCAACCACCATAGTTTATGTTAGGATTCAGACATTCTGTGGGCCTTGGCAAAGATATATTAGTATGAAAGCATTATAGCAACCTATAGAATAGTGTCACTGGCCTCAAAATTCCCTGAATTTCACTTATTTATCATTTTCTTGTCATCTATGACCATTACTGACCTTTTCATTGTCTCTCCATAATTTTGCCCTTTCTGGAATGTCCTCTGGTTGGGCTCATACAGTATGTAACCTTTTCAGATTGGCTTCTTCCCTTAATCATGTGCAAACTTCTTTTTTTTTTTTGGGTCCGGTCGTGGGGCCTGAACTCTGGGCCTGGGCACTGTCCCTCAGCTCTTCAGCTCAAGGCTAGTGCTCTACCACTTGAGCTACAGCGCCACTTCTGGCTTTTTTCTTTTTGCTTATGTGGTGCTGAGGAATCGAACCCAGGGCCTCATGCATGCAAGGCAAGCACTCTACCACTGAGCCACCTTCCCAGCCCTCATGTGCAAACTTCTGTCCATGTCTTTCCATGGCTTAATACCTCATTTCTCCATAGCCTTGGTAATCCTGAACAATGGTAACCCATTGTTGAAATGTATCAGTTTATTTACCTACTCAGTTACTAAAGGACACAGTGGTTACTTCCACATTTTAGCAATCCTGGGCTACTAGAAGCATTGATGTATTGGCTCTTGTGTGGACATAAGATTTAAATTTCTTTGGGTAAATATCGGGATACGCGATTGCTGGATGATTATGTGTTTTTCAATATCTGCTTGTGTCATGAATTTTATTTACTTAGACCTTCACTCTTGTTTTTATTTCTTTTGGGAAACTTAAACGATACACGTGTAGAGAAAACAGGTTGTGAGCCCTTGTGTACACATCACTCAGCTTCTACAAAAAGCAGTGCATGGGCAATATTGCTTTATTTATGTTTTACCCACTAACTCTCAACCACTAAATGGTTTTGAACCTATATGATATCCAGGCAGGAAGGGGGGTAAATGATAGAAAATTGCATTCTGTAATCCTAAGGCTTTACAGTTCTAAAATACAGTTCTGAAGGCTGAGAAGTCCAAGGCCAAGGCACCACATTATTTGTTTTCTGGCCAGGTGGTCTTTTCCTGGCTTGCAGATAGCCACCTTTTCTCTGTATCCTCCTATTCTGGGCAAGTGCTCATGGGAGATGTAGCTCTCTCCCTCTCCCTCTAAAACCACAGATCTTATTTCACCAGAAGTTCATCCTTATTGTCTCATCTAATTTAAATTACCCCCTAAAAGTCCTATCTCTAAATGTAGCCACATTGCCAGTTAGGACTTCCACATACAATTGGAAGGGACACAGTTCAGTCCATTGGGGGGAAAAAAATCTTTTTCTTCTCTTCTTTGGGTGCTGGAGGTCAAACCTAGGACTTCATACATGCTTTACTGTAGGGCTCTGCTCCTCAGTCCCATCTTCTAGCCCTAGAAAATAGCGTGTAAATATCTCCCTAGTGAATTGTTTGAAGAAAATTAAAGATCATTTTATATTTCCTACAGTCTGAATTTAAATGTTTGTAGCTTTGTGGTTTATTTATTTTGCTAGCACTGAGGCCTGGGTGCTATCTCTTAGCTTTTTTGCTCAAAGCTGGTGCTCTACCACTAAGCCATAGCTTTACTTCTGGTTTTGGGGGTTAGTTGGAGATAAGAGTCTCATGGAATTTCCTGCCCAGGCTGGCTTTAAACTGTGATCCTCAGATCTCAGCCTCCTAAGTAGCTAGGACTACAGGTGTGAACCACTAGTGCCCCCAGGAGAAAATGAATTATCAGTTGTGGAGCTTGAACTCAGGGCCTGGGCAGTGTCCCTGAGCTTTTTCACTCAAGGCTAGTGACCTACCACTTTGAGCCACAGCACCATTTCCTGGTTTTTGTTTTTGTTAAATCTACACAGGAGTGAGTCCACTTACTGGCATATGACTTTGTGTCATATACCAGTAAAGTAAGACAACTTTATTTAAATGTGTATGTGTTTGTTTCCCTGAACAAAGATCCCAGTACAAGTCACTAGCAGAGGCCAGTTTGACATTATTTGAGTCAGTTACTAACAGAGAAATGAATTTCTTCTGGAGATTTACTTGATTACTGTATTGAACTATGACACAAAGTCAAAGATTTTTGTCTTAGCAATTAGAAAAAAATCTGTTGTTGACAGCTGTCTCTGTCATTCTCAGCTTGTATCCCCTAAATTGAACTAATTTTGAACTAAATATATAAAGGGAAAGGCCAGAATGTAGCATAGTGGCAGAGCATTTGCCTATCATGCCCAAGATTCTGGGTTCAATCTTCAGAACCAAACAGCAAAACAAAAACACAGAAAGGGAATCCTATAAAGATTCAAGACCTGAGCTCTAATTGATGGAGGATGTGGGCAAAATTCCTTCCCCTCCTCTTCCTCTTCTTCTAGTTCTTAAAGATATATTTATTGTAACTACTGGGACAAGTTTCTATCTTCCACTTCTTACTGCTATGTTGCTTTTTATTATTTTTTTTAAAAAAGTTTTATTGTTATTATAAAGGTGAAATGCAGAGGTGCTATGTTGTTTTTGTAAGAGCAGTGAAATACTGCTTTCAAATCAATCATTTCTCCCAATATGAAACAAATATCTCTTCTAAGAACAAACATTTGATCTGGCTTATATGAGATCTTAAACATACTTATTTCAAAACCTAGTCTACTTCTTATTTATTAGTCTTTTAACAATTTTGTCACTAGGTCTATAATGGCTCTAGCCTGGATATTTAGGCTGCAGAGGAGGAGCGCAGGAACAGGTGTTTCTTGGATCCTAGCTGACTTGGATTTTAGGGGAACTCTTCCTTTTGGAGGACTGTGGAATCTGATGCTCAGAATCTGACAAGGTCCATGGGAAGCCCAAAGCATCGCAGAGCAAAGTGCATCCTTTTTGTATCAACTGCTTTCTTTTTTACACAATTTGATGAACAACTTCTGTCTGTCAAAGGCAGATTAGCTAGTTCATAATTAATTATTTGCCATAACTATGTTAGCATAACTATGGCAGTATGAAAGCATAAATATATTATACAAATATGTATTCCTGGTCATTTTTAATTTAGAAATTGAAAATAACCATATAGCCATGGAGCACTCTTTTTCCTCCTATGAGGTTTGAACTCAGGGCCTCATACTCAGTTTTCTTCCTTACTTGCTTGGCTGATGCTCTACTACTTGAGCCATGTCTTCAGCCCAGCTTTTTGCTGGTTAGTTTGGAGATAGAATCTCATGGACTTTTCTGCCAAGGCTGGCTTGGAATAGCAATCCTCAGATCCCAGTCTCCTGAGTAACTAGGATTACAGGTGTGAGCTACCTGTTCTGGGATCAGTGGATCATCTTTATTTTCAGATCTTGAGTTGCATCATGTGAAGAGCCTTCCAGGGCATAGCTGAGTTCTGGTTAGTTGTGCTCATTATAGAGCTGATGGATCAAAAGTCAGTTTAGAAATATTCTGGCACAATTCTTGTTTGTATCTCTTCATATACAGTGTATCATAGTGTATAATTCATTGTAAGAAAATACCTGATAAGGTCCAGACCAATTGATAATGCCAATGAGATGTTTCCAGGTGTAATTGTATTTCTCTCAAAGCCAGCTTAAATTTTTACACGATATGTTCAAAGTGTTATTTGGGTAAGTGGAGCAGGTGCACCCAACTACCTGATTTCTTTTTTTTTTTTCTTTTATTTTTGTAGGTCGTGGGGTTTGAACTCTGGGCTTGGGCTCTGTCCTTGTGCTCTTCAGCTCAAGGAGAGTGCTCTACCATTTGAGCCACAGCACCACTTCTGGTTTTCTAGTGGTTTATTGGAGATAAGAGTCTCACGGACTTTCCTGTCAGGACTGGCTTTGAACTGCGATCCTCAGATCTCAGCCTCTTGAGTAGCTAGGATTACGGGCGTGAGCCACCAGCACCTGGCTCAACTACCCGATTTCTGGTGATCTTGTTGGGCAGAGAGGATATTTCCTGTGGTATCTCAAGCCCTTGGACGTGGGACACCTGAGGCAATGCTCCGTTTTCTTCTCCTACAGCTCTGCCTTGGTCAGTTCAGCTGAGCAGAAGTGGTCTGGTAGGCACAGCCCTGAATATCAGTTTTGTCTTACTGAAGCCATATAACCTTGGAAAAGTACCTTAATGGAAACAAAATTACCTGTCTACTAGTTATGATTAGGGTCAAATGAGAATATGTGCACAGACTCTGGTAAGCTGTGTTTGCTGATCCTTACATGTGTTGAGGATCTCCAGGAAGAGCAGCTCTCTGAACAACAAAAGAAAAGACATTTTCTTTTGAGGAAAAAACAGAAGCCATAGCTTAATTTTAGATCCTTCAAAACAGCATTATTCTTACCCTCTAAGATGGTACATTTCCTTTTTGCTGCAGTTACCAGCAGTGGCTGCTATGTGTGCCACGCAGAGAAAGAAGCAATGGCAGAACTACACGGTGACTCCTGCATCTGTGTGGGTGTGGCATATGTCACTGCTGCTTGCATACCATTGACAAATCCAATCACACGGCCACACCCGAAGTCGTCTGGGCCAGACTTACAATCTCCTCTATGAGAGGAGAATACAAATATTCAAGAATAAGAATAGAATTGCCCAGAGCAAGGAAGTTTATTTACCATCAGGTCCTTAACCCCTGGAACTAAATATACCAACCAGATGCTTCTGATCATCATGATGCATGCTTTGGCCTCAGCATCATTTGTTGTAGTTGGGGAATGGGAATCTTGTTCTCCTACATTGGGTCCTTGCTCAAATAGGAGGAAAGAAATAAAAAAGACTCAGAACCTTGAGGCTAAGTAAGCTCTAGAGGAAATGGGTTCAAGTCCAAGTGGGTTGAAGTGCTCCCTGAACGCCCTCAGAAGCACCAAGATGTTTTTGTAGGGAACATCAAGCCTGAGAAATAAAGGAAAGGAAGGCAAATTTGAAAGAGAGCTCCTTGGAAAATAAAGCCATTGGTTTAAGAAAGTATTGGTTTGAGAACCACCCTAATTTGGGTGAAAACTCATTGCAGAAGAAAGGAAGTAGTTTAGCTGCCAGGATTGGCTGGTGTCAAGTTATCAGAACCTTCCTTGGTATTGTTTTAGGACCAACACCAAAACAATAGTTTGCGCAATCATTTAGGGCATGGTTTTGATCCAGTCAAGTAACATTCTGATTTGAAAGGATTTGTTTCATGCGGAGACAATACGTTTTTATAAAGATCTGAATGGAGACAAAGCACAGGAAGCACATGGGGTGTAGTGAAGGCGTGAAAGAGCTGCTTGCAATTTGTCAGGCTGTGTGCACCCATAACCAGATCTCCAGGGAATTCCCAAAGCCTATTCTTTCCTGAAAGTCTCCCAAGTCACAAGATGAACAGAACTGTGTTCTTTGGATAGGTAAGAGGGTTTGAGGTAGTGACATTCAAGAAACAGGTCCCCATTGCTGAGACTACACAGTGCTTAGCTCTTTTTCTCTTTTCATCTTCTTGTCTCTCCTCTGTTTTCCTCTCCCCTCCCCTCCCCTCTCCTCCTCTCTTGTCCCCTCCCCTCCTCTCCCCTCTTCTCCCTTCCCCTCCCCTCCCCTCCCCTCTCCTCTCCTCCCCTCCCTGCCCCTCTCCCTGCCCCCTCTCCTCCCCTCCCCCCCCCTCTTCTCCTCTCCTCTCCTCTCCTTTCCTCTCCTCTCCCCTCCCTTCTTCTCCCTGTAAGGTATATTAACTAGGTAGGTTTCATCAGGTAGCCGATGAAGAGAATACCATGTGCTATTCAGGAAGGAAAAGAAGTATATTTACCGAACTGCTGCCCCTGCCATGCACAGTGGAGAGGCATGGCTGAAAAGGAAAGGTGGTGACCCATCCCTGGACCAGGACTTATCTAGGCAAGGGACAGGAAGAGGTGTGGCCACACTGGATCTGGATGTGACCTCAGGGTCTGGGACCCTCCTAAGGTCCCAGGCATGTAAGGAGGCATGTGACCAGAGGTGGCCCAGGATGTGACCTAGCAGGAGGGGAAGGAGACTGCTTCCAGGTCTGCCAGTTACCTAGGTAACAGATACTGGGTAGAAACTGAGCCAAGAGGGAGGGAGGTGTCCCTGTTCACACCTTACACTCCCCTCCTCCCTTCCCCACCTCTCTCATCAGTTCCCATCCTCCTCTCCTCCCCCTTCCTCTCTTCTCCCCTCCTCCCCTCCCTCTCCTCTCCTCTCCCTTCCTCTTTCTTCCTCTTCTCCCCTCCCCTCCTCTCCCCCTCCTTCCTTCCCTCTCTTCTCTCTTTTCCTCTCTCCTCCTCCTCCTCCTCCTCTTCCTCCTCCTTCTCCTCCTTTCTTCTGCTAAATAAAAACCAACAAAAAACCACCCTCAGGTCAAGGGGCCAGGGCTAAGAAATTTATGGACTTATTAGTTTAAGTTTGTTTGGGGGAATCTTTCGAATCATGGAATCTCAGAGCAAGGAGAGATCTTGGAGGTGCAGGATTCAGTGAAACTCACATGTCCTGGCTTCCCAGGCTGCATTAGTTCCCCTTCACAAATACTTCATTTAATGACACAAATGTGAGGGAACTACCTTTTCCAACACTGTCTCTTAACAATGGCTCCCCTATGTGGACCTGTAAAGATTGTGGTGGCCTCGGTGGTTTGAGTCGTGTCAGATAGATCCTCTAACACCAAGCCTTCCCAGTTGCTCAGGCTGGCAGCTAATTCAAGAACAAGGACCTGCCCTGGACCCTGCACATCATGAGGGGAGGTCAAGTGGAGCATGCTGGGTATCTCCTCCCCCCTCCTTCCAGCTACCCTTCCTTGTAGCAGAGCCCTCCTCTTGATCCTGCTATGGTGCCTCAGGCATCCTCGCCTGTTTAAAGCCATTCACAGATTCCTGGCCTTCCACTGATAAGATCTGTGCATGGATGTCCATCTGATTACGTTCTACCTACGATCCTGCCTCTTCCCGTGCTCAGCCTTGCATGCCTCCTAGACTCTGCACTGCTGCTGGTGCCATGCAGGCCCCATGTTCTCTGTGCCTTCCTAGATCCCTGCCTTTACTTCCCGGTACATCTACTCACCCCACTTCCTGTTCCTGCACAATCACTTCCTCCTGGGTTGGCTTTGTCTCAGCAATGTGGGATCAGTATTCATCCCAATCTCTGGGTCATAGGTCATTGATACCATATGAAGATTAGGAATTGCTATTCCATATGCTACTGAAATAGTCCGTGATGCCCAAATATATTGCTTTGTGCCCCCACAGCAGGTAGATTGCCCCTTGTGACATATATTCACAAGCACATGGCATAGTAAGATTTATTAAAGTTGTATTTTCTGAGAGAGATAAACAACAACAACAAAACAATTCCTAGGCTTGACTGATGGCTCCTTGGGAGGAGCCATTGCAGGGGTCTTTGTTGTATCTGGGGTAGGAGGGAACAAGTTCTTTTTTTGGGGGGGGGGGTCCGATCGTGGGGCCTGAACTCTGGGCCTGGGCACTGTCCCTCAGCTCTTCAGCTCAAGGCTAGCACTCTACCACTTGAGCCACAGCGCCACTTCCAGCTTTTTTTCTTATGTGGTGCTGAGGAATCAAACCCAGGGCCTCATGCATGCAAGGCAAGCACTCTACCACTGAGCCACCTTCCCAGCCCCGAACTTATCTACAGAGCTGGAGGTGTCAAGCACAACGTCACCTCACTAAGGCATCTGAGCACAGCCAGCCAGAGAAGGCTGAATTTCAGGAGACTGGAAGCTCAGGAGACACGAAAAGCCTTGGCCTCAATTGCATTTGCTGTCTTTGAGCCAATTTGGTAACCAAAGCCAATATTGACAGAGAGGAGCTTTGACTCCTTCCTTCTTACCGTTCTTCCTGAAAATAGTTACGATCAAGGAGGCTTTCTGTTTAAGCCAGTTGCCTTCCAATTCTTAAAATATTTGGGTTATGTTTACTCTCTTCTTGCCTTTGGGTCCCTCGTCTCAACTTTTAAAACTCTCAGCATTCCTATCTAGAGAATGGGAGAAGCAAACTCTACGACCTGCTCATGGGATTGCTGTGAGGTTAGCAAGAGACTGTCCGTACAACACAGAGTGTGGTGTCTTAGAGATGGTTTCACAATAGCTTTCTATTACTACTACTGTTATAAACGATATGAGATAGTATTTTCCTAAACTATAGATTACTGTTGTTATTTTTGAGAATACTATTTTCCAGGTACTGGGCCCATAGCTATAAACGAGTCAAATGCATTCCTCATTTGTCTCCTGGCATTGTGGCCTAGGGATTATGACTTTTTCTAGGTGGTTTGTGCTCCATAGATTTTCAAGATGCTGATTCTGAGAGGTCCTTTGGGGACCAAAGCACAACTATCCTATGTTTGGAGATGCAGAGGTACAGAGAGGAAAAGGGATTCAGCTAAGGTCTTAAAACTCAGTCCCTGGATCATATATTTTTTTCACTAATTTCTTAATTGTTGTTACTATTGTTAATTTTGATAATCTTTTATTTTTATTTTTTAATTTGTCTTTATTTTTGCCAGTCCTGGGGCTTGAACTCAGGGCTTGGGTGCTGTTCCTGAACTTCTTTTGCTCAAGGCTAGTGCTCTACTACTCAAGCCACAGACACATTTCTGGTGTTTTTGTTGTTGTTGTTGTTGTTATTGTTTTGTTTCTGTAGTTTATTGGAGATAAGAGTCTCATGGACTTTCCTGCCCAGGCTGGCTTCAAACCATGCAATCCTCAGACCTCAGCCTCTTGAGTAGCTAGGATTACAGGTGGTGAGCCACCAGTGTCCATTTAAAAAGCATTCTTCTTAAAGAGAGAGAGACAGAGACAGAGACGGAGAGACAGGGAGACAGAGAGACAGAGAGACAGAGACAGAGAGGTGGGGGAGGAGAAATGAGTATCCTTGGGAAACATCTTTTCTTTTTTTTTTGGTCTGGTCGTGGGGTCTGAACTCTGGGCCTGGGCGCTGTCCCTCAGCTCTTCAGCTCAAGGCTAGCACTCTACCACCTGAGCCACAGTGCCACTTCCAGCTTTTGTTTTTTCTGCTTATATGGTGCTGAGGAATCGAACCCAGGCCTCATGCACGCAAGGCAAGCGCTCTACCACTGAGCCACCTTCCCAGCCCCACATCTTTTCTCTTAATGGATTTCTCTACTAGGATTACAGGCATGAACCAGTACCCAGCCATTTTGGCATTCTTTTAAAGATATTTTCTTTTTCTTTAATTTTAGAAAGCTTAAATTTGTAAGGCTCTATGTGTGGGGAGTGGTGAGAAAGGAGGGAAACAGTTGATGGAGGAAGAAAGAGCTGCCCGTGTTATAGAAACTTGTCACAGAAACAAGCTTCTAACATAAAACTCCAAGTACAAAGGGAGTATTTTCAAACAACTTAGAAAATCAGTTTGTGTGATGACGTTAATGAGAACAAAGAAGAAATTAACACGAGTGATGTTCTTTTTCTGAGCGTTGGAGGTTCTGAAGGTATTTATTTGTGTGTCACGTTCTGTGAAATGCAGTGGCAGGCTTGGCTTCCAGAGATGCTTGTTCAGTCATCATTTGCAATGTAATAAACTACTCTGGTGTGGGACCACTGCAAATGACAACCATTCCATTACACCTCACAATTGCATGGGTAGGAATTGAGCAGGGCTCAGCTGGTCAATTCATCTATCCCATGTGTCATGAACAATGGTCACTTGTGGGTTCAGCTGGTGGATGGGCTGGTCTTAGGGTCAAAGTAGAGTTGAAGGCTTTGCCCATATGTCTACATTTTGGCAGGGATGGCTTCAAGCTGTAGCTCCACTAAGACTTGGAACTAGAACCTACACCCAGCCTCTCATTAGAGGCCATCATCCTGGTCATACTCTGGTCATATTCTGGTCATACTCTGGTTATAGCAATCATAAGCCTGAATAGATTTAAGAGACAGGGCAAAGAATCCCATAGTGCTAAAGTGGGCTCCAATGAGGAATCTGTTTATCCCATTCTCTCCAAATGGACCCCATGAGCAGCCTTTACTATGAAGACTGAAAAAAAAGGTCAGAAAACTTAAGTCTTCATTTCTTGAGAGCAAAGATACATGGCAACTTTATACAAATCATTGCCCTCCAACTTAATACACATGTTGTAGAACAGCTTCAAATTTGGATCCAGTCTTGTGATATTCATGCATAATGTGACCATTCTGACATTTGACATCACTTCTGTGAAAGTGAGTTATTGAACATTTGGTTTTAAAACTATATTACCAACACATGAATTCTGTAGAACTCTGCTTATTACCTGTGCCTCATACTATAGCATAGACTCAGACATGTTCATGTTACTTTATTGAAGCAATCATGTTGATATTATTGATGATTAACTGTATGCCAGGCACTGTGATAAATGCTTTATATGCATTGTTTTGTTTATGACTCTTAATGACACTGTAATGGGTTGATTATGCTCATCTTTATAGATTGAAAAATAGGTTTAAAGAGGTAACTTCAAAGTCATGTGGCTAGTGACTCCAATCATTCATTTAACAAATAGTTATTGTTTACAGGCACTGACCTCTTAGCAGTGGACAAAATAGTAAAAAATGACTACCTTCAGGAAGGTTCCATCTAAGTGGAAAGCAGGAAGACAAACAATAAGAAGCAAAGAATACCCATACATAGCACGTCAGATGGTAAATGCTATAGCAAATAAGAAAAGGGTTATTGTGGCCAGGGTAGATTGCTAGTTTTTATAGGTTGGTCAGGTGATATCACAGCAAAGATGACATCCAAGTAAGTACATGAATGAAGGAGTTTGGCTAGGTGGAAATCTAGAAGCGAGAACAATGTTTGAGAAGAACTGGGCTCTTCATTTGCAGTATTCAAAGGCATTAGCTGAATACTTATCCTTTGTCTCAATAATCTCTTTAGATCCCTGATTGGGGTAAACTCATCATTTCCACTCTACGGTTTCTTCAGGACCACTGCTATTTCCTGGTCTCCAAGCATTAAGCTGTGAATTTCTTTTCATGATAAGGTTGGCCTCACCAGTGTGTGACATTCTGGTCTACCATCTGCTTGTGGACAGGCACACTGACATTGCCACATAATTTGGCTTCTATTTGGATCCATCTACTCAGGTTATGACTCCATTTGATTTAGTCTTCGTTCTTGCATTTTAATTTGGTTCCACTCTTCTCTCAGGAACTCTGCAAATTCTTGAAATACTGACTCATGGATACCTTCTGCTCTTTTCCAAAGGAGCAGGTTGATTAAACTCTAACTTGTACCTTAAGATGATTCCTCCCAACATCCTCTTCATTGAAAAAAAGAAAAACAAAAAAGGACCATTGAAAAGAAGATAAACAGAAAATAAACACTGAGATTTGAGACCTTTCAGCCAACTGCTGAAGTCGATTTCACCCGAGCCTCAGTCTCTAGGGCCCAGGGAGAGCGGCTGGCCCCACCACCTTAGAGGAAGGACAATCCAACTGTAAATATGATCTGTACTTCTGAGAACATTTGAATGGTAATACTCAAGCAATTACTTTCCTTTCAAGATCATTAAACACAAATCAGACTTGTATTTTAATAGCTGCCAGTGTCGTTAATGGCAGGGAGGGTGGCGTAAAGGGTAAGTTTTTCCTCTAATGGGTGAATGTTTACATTATTACCCTTTCTGAGAAGCAGTGCTGGAGGAGGCTGCTCTGTGCATCAGAGACATATTTCCTTTGCTTTGCTGTACTGCAGAATTCAAGAACTGTCTTTTGTCAAATGCGCCTTCAGAGCATTTAATAGGAATAGCAACCATACCATAGACCTTCTTTCTTTCCTGGGGTGCCTGTAAGTCACAGTTGTCCATGGAAGTCCTGTCTGTGAAGGTGGCAGAAGGGATGCAAAGGAAATGGGCTCTGGAAGGAAGCATTTTGCACAGGAAACTCCATTCATAATCCTGATCTCAGCCCTTCACATTTTTCTCTTTTAGTGAACAGAGATACTAAGATCAATGGCAGAGGAGGCTCCCGGAGGCCCAGACCTCTGCTCACATTCAGGGTAGAAGGGATAGGTTTTATAGGAAGGACTGTGGGATGCACTGTTCTCTTTCCTGATTCCCTGATCTTAGTGTCATCTACCTATGTGACACCTTTGAAGCCATGGAAAGACAAGCTGCTACTGGAGTAGAAGTTGGACACTGAACTTTGCAAAGAATCTTCTCGAAGAAACATTTGACAGAGCTGCTGGTGCCAGAAATGGGGTTGGTCAAGTCTTCACCTGCCCTGCCCAAGTCATTATACATTCTTACTATACATTATACTATTCTTACTGTCCTATGATCCATCCCCTGGCTTCGTATTAAGGCTACATGGCTTCCTGCCTATGGTGTTAACTTAGGAATCACCGACTCCCTCAAACATTCCCTTGTTTGGTTGCTGGGATCTGGTGGTCTTTTGCCAGGATCTGATGCCATCCATGGCTCATTGACAAATGGAAATGAAACAGGAGCTTGGGATTCTGAGTAGAGCAAGAGAGTGAAGTGCTGTGGAGCAGTCCCCCTGATACTGTGTTTTCTTTGAACTTTGTGCTTTGGTTTGGAACTGTATGTGTAGACTTGTAGGCAAGTGAGTTGTACAATTCCAGAGAGCAAAGTAATGAAAGGTGGAGCTTGGGGTCAGAGGGCCCCAAGTTTTAATTGCTTTTGTCTCTGTGTGATCTCTGGCCATTTGTTTAAATTCTCTCAGCTGCAGCTTAGTTAATCCTTATGTCAAAGGGTTACAAGGTCTAGGTGGGCCTGAGGGCCTTTGATCATTTTTTTCTGTTGTAGGTTCTGCTGCCCTTGCCTGCTAGAGACATGCCTTATACAAAGGGTGCAGCAATAACTAAGCCATGATGTTGGTTTTGAGGTTGATGTGATATTACCATAGTCCTTCTTAATTTCATAATCAGGGCTTCATACTTGCTAGGTAGCCATTCTACTCTTAAGTCACTTCCCTAGCAGAGTGGCTAACTTGTAATGGAGCTAGGAGAACTATGTAAAAAGTTGAATAACATGCTTTCTTCTATAGACTAACACCTGTTAATTAATAAAACCTTAGACTGAACAAATAAAGAGAAAAAAGAAAAGAAAATCATGCATTATCCCATCAAGATGGACAATGAAGTATTTGGAAATGCCCATTCCTATTTTTAAAGATATTTTTATGTTTATGTTTTGATTACACTATACAGAAAATTTGTTCCTACTCATTTTTGTATATTTTGGTGAAAACATTCTTGTAACTATTGAGGTAGGGCAGGATTTCACTACAGAGGATATTGTAGTGAATGAACATAGGATGTTGTGCTGTGTTTGGTTAGACTTGAGTTGCATCCTTCTCCTTAGAACTAAATAAGGCTCCATCATGCCTAAAACAAAATTGAGAATGGAAAAGAGTCATCAAGAGAGAACAAGCAGGTAACACTTGAAAAAAAAAAGCATCATGTGCCCATTAAACAGCATTTCTCTCTGCTTTTGTTTCTCTCCCTACTTGGCTGGGAAGGTGGCTCAGTAGTAGAGTGCTTGCCTTGCATGCCTGAGGCCCTGGGTTCGATTCCTCAGCACCACATAAGCAGAAAAAAAAAAGCCAGAATTGCTGCTGTGGCTCAAGTGGTAGAGCGCTAGCCTTGAGCTGAAGAGCTGAGGGACAGTGCCCAGGCCCAGAGTTCAGGCCCCAAGACTGGACCCAAAAAAAAAAAAAGAAATTTGAACTCAGGGCTTCATACTTGCAAAGAAGGAACCCTACCACTTGAGTTGCATGTGCTATCCTTTTATGCTTTAGTTAAAGTCTCCAGTTTTTGTCAGGGCTACCCTCAAACCATAATCCTCGTACCTGGGACCAGCCCACCACCAGGATCCTCCCATACAGCTAGGATGACAGAGGAGATATCTTATTGATTGAGATGGGGTCTTTATTCTGGGCTGGCCTTGAACCACTGTCTTCCTATCTTAGTCTTGCAGATAGTTGGGATTATAGATGTGAACCACCATACCTGGGCCACCAAAGCATTTGTCTTTTGGGAATTCCTCTTCTAGAATCTAAATTTCAAAGTGTTGTGGCTTTGAGAAAAGAAACGATCTGAGTCCTTACAACCTGATGTGAGAGCTACATGACTGTTAGTATCAGGGAGGCCAGGCACCACAAAAGTCATTTCTGTATTGGCAAATATTTCCATTCTTATCATAGATCAGCTCAGCATTTCCTACGCTGCTGATATTCAAGGTGCTGAGAATGTGATTCCCATCCAATTTGGCCTTCTGCTTTAACCTTTTGAGAGATCTAATGAATTTCCTGAAGTGTCTCTGATGCTTGTAGGCTGTCCACAGGCCGTGTATGTGTTTATTTACAATTGGAATGGCTCATTGCCACTCTGGCTGGCTGGGCTGTAATTTCCTCAAACACTTAAGCTTCACTATATTACAAGGAAAAACAGCCACCAAACATAGCCTCTCCACTAGCTTTAATTTGGCCATTATGTTTGTACTGAAGATTGTCTAGATGGAATGCTTGACTTAAATGTGGCAAAAATATAAAATAGAGTATGTGAAAGAAAATAGGTATACATTGTTAATAAATCCCCTCAGATGAAGACAGCATCTCATATCGCCTTTGAAGGTATTTGCATAAACTAATTTCCTACACACAAGTTTAAACCTCTCCAAAATAGAGGATAGTCATTTAGGTTCTTGTTTGGATGATAGTCACTTGTAATTTCACCTGAGTGTTCTAATACATTTCTATGAGACTCCTCTCTATGGCATGAGACCATGGAATGCTGTGACCCAAAGCTGTGCTGAAGCTGGTGAATGAGTGTTCATTCACTCATTCATTCAAATATTGGTGAGTCATTTGCCAGACACTCTTCTGAAACTGTACTTGAGCCAAGTGAAGATACTGCAGTAGGCAAATCATGCAACATGCCGTGTTTCCCAATTTCAACAAGAGTCAGTATAACAAAGTGGGCCTTCTAGGTGTGGAGTCAGAATCATGTGCTTAAAACTTGACTTAAAGCTCTCTGCCGACACACACCAATTGCATCATCCTGGCCAAGTTAGTTTAATCTCCGAGACACGTGTTCTTGGAGACAAGGCAAACAGGAGGAGGTGAGGAGCTCAAGAGACAGCAAACTTGCTGAGGCCCATTTTCAAGTCTCTACTCTCTCGTAGTTGTTACATTACCTGGATGAGTTTCATCCTCCAGTTTTAGTGTTTTACCTGTTGAATGGGATCTCCAAATCTATTTTTGTAAATTTGTTGTGATAGAAACTCGAGATAGCACATTTAAAGGACTTAGCCCATTTCTGGCACGTAATGAGGCCTGATTAAATGTGAACCTCCACTTCTACCATTACTACTACCGTTGCTGTTGTTGAGATCTTGGCTGAGCACTGTAATTATTATGATAGCTGCTGAACTCATTCATGAAATTGGAGATGTATTTAGTAAGGCCTGCTGCCTACCAGGCCACTGTGATGGAGCCAGAGCTAGTTCCTGCTGACATGGAGCTTGAGTCCTGATGGAATAAGATAGATATAAATAAGTAAAACGAAGAAGACATAAATAATATAGTTTCAGATAATGGCCGTTGATATAAAGGAAATAAAATAGAAAGACCGAACACTGTGATTGGAGGCAGAGAGGTGACACACTTTGCCTAAGAGATGAATGCTAATAAGGTAGTAATTATGTCAAAGACCTGGAAAGGCATTTTCAAGGTAGGGAAGAGAGCATGAAAGGTCAGAAGTAAAGTTTAGTACCTAAAGGTTAGATAACAAACAAGAGAAGGTAAGAATGGAGGCTAGGAGAATGGCCTAGCTCCAGAAAGTCTAAGATCTTAAGTTTAATCCCTAGACCACCAGAGAGAGACAGACAGACAGACAGACAGATAGGGACAGAGAGAGTAGAGAAGAAAAGAGAAAGAAAAAAAAGAAATCCAGGAGACAAGTACTATGATCAGTTAGTAATGTCTGCTTGTAGGGACTATAGAGAACAGAATACATATCACATATTTGGGGTCTCTGGTATTACCATAGTCCCTTTTTATTGCTGGAATTATATTTTAAAAAAAACTCCTCAGGTTCCATCTTGTAATCCAAAGATGGGAAACCTCTTATGTGCCAAGGGTTTAGTCTAGACCAACATTATTTTTCAAGCAATAATGTGTAGTATTAGGCTTTTATACTGGAAATTCATCTCAAAATGAAAGACTTTTTTTTTCTGCTCTTCAGAGGGCTGGATCTTGACTTTGATATATCATTTATACACCTCATCCATTATTGATGTATTACAGCTTTTACACAAGATTCCCACCTTTAAAAATAAAGATAAAATGACATTATCATCTGTTTCTTGTCGATACTGTTTTTCGTGTACAAGAAATTCCTATGTTCCACACAATTTACTTTGAAGCATCCTTTCTTTGCAAACAAATGGCAGAAAGGCCCCAAAGAACGCAGACCTTTTCTATTCAGTAGCAAACCTGAGAATGTGTGTCTAATTTTAAATTCTGAGATGTAAATGCCATGTAATGAAAGTATCAGCAGTTACTGTACATGGCTAAATACAGAAACTTGGCATAAAGTCGATGTTTATTTGCCCCTAGTGACAGTGATAAGGGCAGAAGCTCTCCTGATAAGTGGCTTTCAGCCGCCATTAATCAGCTGATGGATGGATTGGAGTGAGACTGGTCACGAAAGATGCAGCTCACCCTCTGTAATGGAATGTATTCATCCCTCTAGCAAAGGGAGAGAGGGAGACCACGTGCACTGTTGATTCCATTATTCTGCTCACAGCAACCTTTGTGGCTGGTGAGAGGAGGCAAAAATCAAGAGACCTTGCTGACCTGAATCATAGTGGAAACTTAGAGACTCATAGAATGTCACAACTGGAAGGGATCTTGGTGATCATCTAATCCAAGCCCTGTATTTATAGATGAGGAAATTTCCATGCGTAATGATATACCAGCATTTATTAATCAATGCGCATGCATTTATTCTTTACTTAAAGCTCACAGCTGGCTGCCCACTGCCCTTAAGGTGAATTGTCTCTGTCTGATGTACTCTCTGCTTCTTGTCTCCTTTGCTCTCTTGCTCTCCTCCCTCTCTCTCTCCCTCCCTCCGTCCCTCCCCCCCCCCTCTTGCTATACTTCTATGGGGAGCTACAGCCAGACTGAATTTCTTGCTAAAATAGCTCCTGTTTCAGGCACTAAAACTGAACCCCAGTAGCACAAAGGTTTCTGTGACTCCCCACAATTGGCTGGATGCTCTCTCCACCATCTTCAAACCATCTTCTCCTCCCCTTCATAGTCAGCCCACTATCATATATCACTCATATATCTCTACTGGATCAGGAACTCTTCAAGGACCAGGACATTAACTGTCCAATACTGCATCCTTAGTGCCTTTCAAAGTGCCTGGCACATAGTAGGTACTTGTCACATATCCATTGATTTAATGGGATAGCTCATTACATGCTACACATGCAATGTAGTAGAAACCAGGAATCCAGAGCATGGTGTGATGGTGTATGCCTGTAATCCAGGTTACTTGGGAGGATTGAGTCTGAGGCCAGCCTAGACAAAAGTACAAGACCATATCTGAAAAATAAACTAAAAGCAGAAGGACTGAGGACACAGTTCAAGTGGTAGGGAGGACCTGAATAGTCAATATTGAGTACCACCACCACAAAACAATGAAAGAAACAGGAATCTAATTTCCTGCATAAAATTTTTTTGCCCAGTTTATCAGATTTGAAGCAGGCACATTCTCACAAATTTTGAGAAAAATCTTAGAAAGAACATTGACATTTCTCAATTTTTATTTTATTTATTTATTTATTTATTGTTTTTTGCCAGTCGTGGACCTGAACTCTGGGCCTGGGCGCTGTCCCTCAGCTCTTCAGCTCAAGGCTAGCACTCTACCGCTTGAGCCACAGTGCCACTTCCGGCTTATTCTGTTTATGTGGTGCTGAGGAATCGAACCCAGGGCCTCATGCATGCAAGGCAAGCACTCTACCACTGAGCCATCTTCCCAGCCCTCTCAATTTTTAAATAGTGCCTAATAACACCATTAAACACATTAGGCAAAAATGACTCTTAAAATAATGGCCCTAGTTAATCTACCTCCTCAGCAGTAACAAGAAACAAGCTCAAAAGAGCTACTTTCAATACAATTTCAGGACCAGTAACTCTTTTCTCTTACACCTGCCCAAGAGAATGAGAAATAGCGTATCTATAAAAATTTGGGACATGGAGAGGCTTTGAGATTGGCTAGCCCCTTCCCTCCTCTTACAGAGAAGAAAATGGCACACCAAAGAGGAATTGTTGGCTCTAAGTCACATGGCAAGAGAGTGGTCACACTGGCTTTTTCTTTCTCTGTGCTTTTCCATTTCAAACTACTCATCTTTGGACATATACTCAGTTGTGGTAAGCGGACATCAGCTCTTTTGGGCAGTCTAGCATCCTTTCTGGTTGATAGCAATACCCTAAAATCTTTTTGGAGAATCTACTCTCTCCCACACATGATGAGCTGAGTTCTATCTGAATGTAAGTGTGTCTCTTGAATGACTTACTCCAGTTGGTAGATTCTGCTTATTCAATATTTGGCCTGAACATTCAGACTAAATCAAGAACGTACACTGTAACGGAGCTCTCCATCTACTTAGCCATGTACAGAGCTTCATCTATTAAAGATACAAGTAGACCAGTCAGATCAAAAACTCATTTGCTTTCTATTTGCCAGTAAGCTTCAATTTTCAAATTAAATAATTTGAATAATAATCCATTTCAAATTAAATATTAATCTGCATAGTCAATAAGTTCATGATTCCAGTAACTACCTTGTACAATAAAACAATGTATTGCTAGCCAGTTGCTGGTGGCTTATACCTATAATCCTAGCTACTCAGGAGGCTGAGACCTGAGGATTGAAGTACAAAGCCAAGGAAAGTCTGTGAGACTCTATCTCCAATTAACCACCAAAAATCTGGAAATGGAGCCATGGTTCAAGTGATAGAGCACTAGCCTTGAGCAAAAGAACTCAGGGACAGTGCCCAGGCCCTGAGTAGGACTCTCAGGACTCTCTGTCTCTCTGTTCTCTCTATCATACACACACACACACACATATACCCCATACATGTTACTGATGACCCTGAATAGCTATTTGTATATACCCGAAGATGCTATCAATTTTTTTCTTGGGCAATTTAATCTCAGCTACTAAGGAGCTGGACATAGGGGGATCATAGTTCAAGGCCATCCTAAACAAATTGAGTGCAAGATCCTATTTGAAAACAAAATTGAAAGCAAATAGACTGGGGTTATGCTTACCTAGAAGGCACAAGGTCCTGACTTCAAACCTCAGTAACACGCACACACACACACACACACACACACACACACACACACACACACACACACACACCCTGAATAAGACATTCAGACTCACATGGTCTATTTGAGAATGAGATGGGTAAAAGGTGTCACTGATCTCTATCTTAACCTTTCTGAAGCCAGTATTCTGGGGCAAATTCAACTAGCATCAGTTTAGGCTGAATATATTTTTCAAGTGGGTAAGGAATTGAAAACATTTCTTTTGAAAAAGAATGCAGAAGATCAAACAGTGCTTGTTTGTTTTTGTTTTTTAAACTGGTTGTGGGGCTTGAACTCAGGGCTGGGGCTCTGTCCCTGAACTCTTCTGCTCAAGACTTGCTCTCTACCATTTTGAGCCACAGCTCCACTTCCAGTTTTTGAGTGGTTAATGGAAGATAAGAGCCTCACAGGATTTTTTCTGCCTCAGCTGGCCTCAAACCATGAACCTAGATCTCAACCTCCTGAGTAGCTAGGATTACAGGTATGAGTCACTGGCTCCCCACACAGTGAGTATTTTTTAAAAGCAAGACTAAATGGTAGGTTTGGCTCCTTTCAGCAGAGATGCACAATGTCAGTGAGACAGCAAACCTCTAGGGGTACTCAGGAAGTAGGGAATACAGGGCCTGGTGGGAGCCCTTGCACAGAAAATAAGTGATCCTACCCCCAAACAAAAATACAGGGACTGTTGCCAGCTCTCTAGGAGACCTGCTGATTGACTGGTATCAACATCATCAGGCAAACCACTTACCCAAGTAGAGTCAACATTTTGTAGCATTCTTCCTCAGGTCCCACAAGGAATGAATGAGAGACTTTGTTCTTGCTAGCAGTTTTTATGAATTTTGCTATTCTAACTAGGTATGTAATTCTATCTCATTATTGTTTTAATTTGTAATTTTCTATTCTCCTCCTCCACACCCTTTCTCCTCCTCTTCCTCCTCCTCGTGTATATGTGTGTGTGTGTGTGTGTGTGCACGTGTGCGCACGCGCGCGTGCGCATGCACACACACCAATCCTGTGGTTTGAACTAGGGGCCTTGGAACTGTCCCTGAGCTTTTATGCTCAATGCTAGTGCTCTATCACTTGAGCCAAAGATCAACTTCTGACTTTTTGGTGGCTAAATTGGAGATAAGAGCTTCATGGAATTTCCTGCCTTCACTGGCTTTGAACTGCAGCTCTCAGATCTTAGCTTCCTGAAAACCTAGGATTACAGGGATGAGCCACTGGCACCTGGCCTGGATACAAGTCTTTTGATCTGATATATGGTTTGCATATATTTTCTTCCAATCTGTCACTTGTCTGCTCGTTTTCTTGAGTAGTTCTGTTTTTTTAAATGTACTAATAAGATTTGGACTTCTATTTTTTTAGGTTTGTTTCCTTTTTCTTTTTTCTTTTTTTGTCGATTGTAGGGCTTGAGCTGTGGGCCTGGGCGCTGTCTCTCAGCTCTTCAGCTCAAGGCTAGTGTTCTACCACTTGAGCCACAGTGCCACTTCCAGTTTTCTGATGGTTTATTGTAGACAGGAGTCTCATGGACTTTCCTGTCTGGGCTGGCTTTGAGAGCCTCCTGAGTAGCTAGAATTAAAGGCGTGAACCACCAGCACCCAGCTTGTTTCCTTTTTCTTAAATGCCACAGTTATTTATATGCCTTGGAGTAGACTGACCTCATTCAATAAAATTGTAAAGAGAAGAGTGGGCGTCAGGTTTGATTTGCAAAATCAGACTTTTAGATGTCTAACAAGATCATCTTGAAACTAAGCTTTGATGATAAAGAAATTATTTCTTCTAATTTTGTGGCTTTGAGGATTAAACTTGGGGCCTCATGCTTATTACACAGGTGCTCTGGAATAACAGGAGCACAATACCACACTCAACCATCAGTTGAAATGGAGTCTTTTATTCCCTAGGCTGGATTCTAACTATGATTCCCCAATCTCTACCTCCCAACTAGCTGAGATTACAAGCTTGAGCCACTATGCTTGGCAAAGAAACCATTTATAAAATCCATAAATCTCAACTGGGGAAAATTGGAAGGAGGGTAACATTGTGCAAAAAAAGAAATATATTCATTACATGACTTCTGAAATGGTAACCTCTCCATACAACACCTTAATATAAATAATAAAATCATATATATATGTATATATATATATATATATATATATTTGTCAGTTGAGGGACTTGAACTCTGGGCCTGGGCACTGTCCCTCAGCTCTTCAGCTCAAGGCTAGCACTCTACCACTTGAGCCATAGCACCACTTCTGGTTTTCTGGCAGTTTTATTGGAGATAAGAATCTCACAGACTTTCCTGCCCGGGCTGGCTTTGAACTGCAATCCTCAGATCTCGGCCTCCTGAGTAGCTAGGATTACAGGCATGAGCCACCAGTATCTGGCTCACAATAAAATTATATTTTTAAAAATATATAAGCTACTATACCTTTCTCCTGAAACTGGACTGAAGAGGCAGGCACATAAGCCATGAGTGGAAACTGGAGTCTTAGTGTAAAGGAAGATCTTGGAACACAGAAAATTGGAATCTGGCCACTATTTCTAGATTCTATGAAGTGAGGGAAGAAACAATTCCTTGCCTCGCCCTGCTTTTTTTTGTCTTTCCTTCATCTGCCCTTCCCCAACCTGTCGCACAGCCTCTCCTCCTGGCTCTACACTTCTCCATCCCTTCGGGTAACATACCCTTTCCCCGCTCTCTGCTTGCACAGTTTTGTGAGCACATTCATATTATTGCAAAGGTTTCCTACCAATTGCATAAGTCCAGGGAGACAGAACAAGTCAGGTAAGGCAGGCAGATAGTAAGGATAAAACAATACCTGGATCCTTGGCAGGCTAGTCCCCGCAAACACAGGGAAGCCATTAAATGTCACAGCACAGTTGACAGACATTAAAATCACTCTGACTTTATATGTCTTGAGCAACACGTGGCTGGCTACATACCAGGGTGGCCCAACTCTCTCTTCTAAGAGAGAACAAGGGCATAGCCTAGGTCATTCTTCTCTTTTCCTCTCTATCTATGGATGTTGTATGCGCAGTATATTACCTCAAGAGTTTCTAGCAAGAGGAGGAAGGGCTTGGTCAGCTAAGGTCATCCAGAGACCTGTCCTCCTGAAGTTATGGTGCTTGCAAACTATTGCAATTAGTCATGTGTAGTCGGCTTCCCTAGACTGTGAGCTCCCTGAGGCCCTGAATGGCTTATAATTAATCTCCACATCTACATGCCTGGCACTATTCCTGGCTCATGGTATCCCTCTTACTGAAGGCAGATGGTAGAGCAAAAGCACAAAAAGTGTGTGGTCAGGAAGTGAATACTTTAGCAGGGCAAGCAATATTTGAGCTGTGTTTGAAATGGTGTGAGCCAAGCAGGGAAGTAGAAGGAAAGACTTTGGGAATGAGGTGCAGGGAGTTGGGGATGGCCATGGGTACTAAGCCCAGTATAGTATCTGACTCACAATGGGTGCTCAGTTAAGTGTTTGTGGGAAGGAAGGAAGGAAGAAGGGAGGGAAGGAGGAAGAGAAAAGGGGGGAGAGAAAGAGGGAAGAAAGGAAGGAAGGAGGGAAGGAAGGAAAACAGAAAGGAAGGAAAGAAGGAAGGAAGGAAAGGAAGGAAGGAAGGAAGGAAGATGAATGGATAAAAATGGGTGGATGCTTAATAGATGGATGGATGAATAATGGATAGACAGATCGATGATGAATGGATGGATGGAAAATGGTTGGAAGGATGGATGCACACATTGATACTTTTCCAAACTGTAGAGGCATCGCAAGGGTACTGCTTTTTTTTTTTTTTTTTTAAATGTGTGTTTTATTGTTATTCAGCTCTGGTGAGGCCAACAGATCAAGTCAATAGATCTTTTTTTTTTGGGGGGGGTCCGGTTGTGGGGCCTGAACTCTGGGCCTGGGCGCTGTCCCTCAGCTCTTCAGCTCAAGGCTAGTGCTCTACCACTTGAGCCACAGTGCCACTTCTGGATTTTTTTCTTTTTGCTTATGTGGTGCTGGGGAATCGAACCCAGGGCCTCGTGCATGCAAGGCAAGCACTCTACCACTGAGCCACCTTCCCAGCTCCAGTCAATAGATCTATTAAAGACACACAAGCCCTCACAGATCCCATGAAAAGGGGATAGGACACATCAGGAATGGAGAGACACATAAGGAAACACTAAGATCCATCAGCAGGCAGAGGGAGCAAGAGGGAACCATAAGCAAGACTCTTTCTCAGGTTTCAGCAGGAAGAAATGGACAGGGAAGGGAGCAAGTTCAGAGTTGGTTACTTTGAATAGTTTTCACAGGCTAGGTCAGGCACCGTGGGCGGGACAGGGTTTGCCTCTAGTTGCCTGGTCGCTGGGCTGGTTTAGGCAGGTGGAAGCAGTCCTAATGAAAGCTCCAGATAGGAGGGTATTGGGTATAGACTCAGGATTGTGATTGGCCTACAAAAGGTGCGATTGTAGGTGGGTGAGCCCTTTATTACCTCTAGGAATGATCTAACCTGGAAAGGACAGACCTCCAGATTTCTCAAGGCTCTAAGATGTCAAAGTAGTGAATACAGAAGCCAGAAAACACGATTACTATGATTTGACTATTAGTGAATACTGTCTCCTGGGTCACCCAGTGATTGAGCTATGACCCCTGGGACATGTCACGACTTGTGTCAGCTTTTTTTTTTTTCATTCTAGCTTTTGCATACTGTGTGTGTGTGTGGGGGGGGGGGTGCATGTGTGCCATCACCAGGGCTTGAACTCTGGGCCTTGCATTCTCCCTTCTTTTTTGCTCACTTGATGGGCACTCTACCCCTTTACCTCTGCCTCCATTTCCCACATTTTCTTATTTCTTTTGCCCACTCATTCATACTCTTATCTAATAAACACTAGCTAAGTATCTACTATTGTTTACCAGGCACTATATTGGGCTCTGGTTCCTACTGCTTGGTCAGGGAGACTTTCCTAGCAATCCACTGAAGTCCCTGCCTGCATGGTAAGAGCTCAGAGACCCTTCCTGTTTGGAGGCTCAGTATCTTAGCATCCCTGCATGGCTCTAGTAGCAGACAGGCACCTTAACATTGAATTCAGTGATATCTGCAAAGGCAGGCACTTTCTTCATCACAGAGGATTTACTTTTTTGAACTCTGGGCTTGGGCGCTGTCCCTGCACTCTTCAGCTCAAGGCGAGGGCTCTGCCACTTGAGCCACAGTGCCACTTCTAGTGCTCTACTGGTTTGTTGGAAATAAGAGTCTCATGGACTTTCCTGCCAGGGCTGGCTTTGAACCACGATCCTCAGATCTCAGCCTCCTGAGTAGCTAGGATTATAGACACTAGCCACTGGTACCCAGCTGTGGATTTACTTTTAATTAAAGAGAGAACCTACATTAGTTTCAGAGGTTTGTCTTTTTGGTGACCTTCAAGGGTCACTGAAAGATTGGCAGTTTAATAACAGGCCCAGCTATGTCTCTGTCAGAATATGATTTTATTATTTTTGAACTTTTGCCTCATTTTTATCTTTTTTAATTGATACTCTCTCTAGAGATAAGAAAATAGTGCTTGAATAGATACAGAATTTAACTCTTATATACAGGATTTTGAAATTATGAAACACAAATTGTTTAAATTAGGGGTCAAGTGAGATAGATATGCATTTCAGATAAAGAGGTATAAATATATGCCTTTTGTGGAATATGCTCCTTTTATTTTGTTGGTTATAGGGCTTGAACTCTGGGCCTGGGTGCTGTCCCTCAGCTCTTCAGCTCAAGGTAAGCGCTCTACCACTTGAACCACAGTACCACTTCCTGCTTTTGGTTATTTTTAATTCAACTTCTTAATTTCATCCTAAAAATTATCACCAAGTAGTTGTGTGTTGTTTCAATTCAATGTTAAAACTTTTAAAAGCTGTGAGGCCTGAGTGGCTAGACTCATGGGGGCCATCTGCATATTGACCCTGAACTTCAGACGGCCTTGGGAAATGCAGCATGGTTTTAGGAGAGATTTCTAATTAACTTGAGCTGTTCAGAAAGGCTCTACATGTAGACAAGAGAATATGTTAAAAAAAATTCCAAAGGGCTTTATCTCTTGAAAACATAAAGAGTAGTGAGAGTGTGGAAAAAAGAAAAAAAAAGAACAAAGTTATTAAATATGGAAATCACCACTTTGGGGTTTCTGAGAACTGTATCCTTTGAACTCCCTGCTATGCAATGGTGCTTTCAGAGGTAATGAGGCAAGTTCCAGATGTCCCATGTCTGCCTGGTATGATACTTACATGGGCTCTGGTCCTAGTCTCCCGGCTGGCAGGGTACATGCTCAGCCCTGGCAGATAGCGTGTCCGACTCCTCCTTCTCATCTCCTAGAAAAAGCCTTGCACTCAGCAGGCTCTAAAATGCACTGTGGGGAAATGGCAAGACTTTTCAGGAAGGCGTAGGATGTAGGTCTTCCTCCTGTCACCTGCTACTCTGCTTTGAGTCTGAGGTGGAGCAGCAACTCAGATCCTCTTCCTTGTGGATATGGGAAGGGCACCCGCTCTTCCTTTGGCCTCTCCATGCATCTGGCACTGCTATGATACTTTAAACCATTATTGGCTCAACCTTTGTAATCAGTGCTATTACTCCCACATCTTAGCTAAAGAAAGAGTGGCCTTGAGACACAATCCCTGTGTGGGTTGCCTTTGAAGTGTTTCCAAGATCCCATCCTTCCATATCACTTACCTGACAGCCATATTTACTAAGAATAGGCCAATCAAATGAGAGCTTTCCTTAAAGAAAATGAGAAGCAAAAGGTCTCCTAGACCGGAATCCTGAAATTCCTTTAAGGTATGAGCCAACTGATTCTTTGGGGCAGGAAGAGAGAATCCTGATGGCCTCCACACATGAAAGTACTGTCAAGATTAAGGGCAGATCTGATGATCCTCCTCCTCCTCCTGCCCCCACCGGCAGTGTGTACCACCTGTCACAGAGGCAAAAACCGACCTTCCTAGCTTCTCTGTCACGTAGGAGTTCCATATCATGTCAATGAGATGGATACACAGTGAAATCTCTGTAGACTGGTTCTGAATAAGACTTCCTGTTCAGTTAAAAGAGTGACAGGGGAGCTGCCTTCCTCTCTTCAGTTCCTTTCTGCCACAGGCAACATGGTGTGATGGTGGACTAGCTGGAACTATTTTTGTGGTTATGAGAAACATATACATCACATTCTAAGTATGGCAGAGCGGGTTGATGGATGAAGCCTGTTTCTTAGTGACACTGTTGGAAATTGGGTCATTGATCTTGATCACTTTTTTTTTTGGTAGCAAGGATGAAAGGTTGTCATTACTTAAGACTTTGTTTAGTGGAATATTCTGAGTAGCCTTTTCTGTTGGGCATTCTCTGAAGGCATTCTAACTTTTGAAATTGTGGGGAAGAAAATATGGGCAGAAGGAAGGGAAGAAGATAGAGAGAGGATTGCAAGTCCAAGGTCAAGTTCAGAAGGCCCAGAGCACTGAAGGCAGAGGGTGTTGGAGATGTTAAGTAAAACAAAATTTGGACTTAGGTAAGGAGAGGCTTTAGTTGAAAAGATCTCTGTAATAAGAAAGGCAAAGAGTTGCCAAAAAGAATACTTTGATCAGGAGATCTGTACACAGTTCAATGTTCAGGCTGACAGGAATTTGCTTTTAGAGCAAAGAGTAATTAAAGCTAGAAAGAAGCCAGGGAAGGGGAATGGATGAGCAGATTGTGCTATGGGACAATTGATGAGAAAGTGTTTTTCCCCTAAGGTCAACCAATTATCTGGAAGAGGCTTTGAGAAGAAGTTGTTGCATGTTCCAGTGCTGAAGGGGAGGCCAAAGATCAGGAGTCCAGAGGAAGAATAGCCTGATTCATTCTTGATCAAGTCAAGTTGGAGTTGCTCTATCTGATCCACCCCAAAGTATCATTCATTCCAGGAGTACCAGGCAGAGTTAGGGGACATGGAGGACCCAGAGATGATTCAGAGGTGGTTGAATCAAGTTGTATAGCAGCGAAGAGGACAGGTGTCCTTCCCCCCCCCCCCCCCCCCCCCGCCAAATAACTGTAGAAGGCATTCTTCATCTGCCATGTGCCCTTGTATGGCTTTCTACATTATTGCTTTGTGAATACCGGAGCTGTACAAACTGACTCTCCAAATATTCTGCCCACATTTGCAAAAGTGAAAAGCAGAAGAGAGATTTTTTCCCAGAACTTAAGTATTTAAAGGAATTAAGCATTTGGAAACATAATCCAAAAACTCCTCTTGGAAATGCTAAATCTTGTGTTTACTTTTCAAAAATATTTATCTATCTATCATCTATTTATTTATCTATTCATTTAGAGTTCTCTTTCTTTATATGAATATGGGACCTCTTTCGCTGAAGTCTGCTCCTGCTCAGACATTCTGTAGTTGACAAATTAGACTATAATGTTATAGAGAATCTGGCTTTAAAATAAATTGGTCAGAGACAGTTTGGCTGACACTACTTCCTGGGAGCTGATTGTGTGATTTCCAACTGGGAAGCCAGGTAGGCCATGAGAATAGCTTGGAATAAGCGATGGTGTGAATAGTTATACCACAGAAATGGGGCAGCGCTACACACCCTTCCTCCTACCTAGCCCTATAGAATGCTGGTTTCCAAGCATCTACTGGCATCAAGAAAAAGAAAAAAAAAGATGTCTGGGTATCTCCTTGAGACTCAAGATAGAAAACAGAACCAGTAAAAAACTTAAGATGAGAATATACACATTTCCCATAATATACAGAGGACTAGAGGAAAGAATTGGAAGTTACCTGGCTCCTGGATTCTAGTTCGTCTGGCTCTGAGGTGTAGCCAATGTGCCCCTTGTGACACTGAAGGAGTTAATAACGCTCCCTCAGTGACAACCTTACCTGGCCTTGTTGTGCTGTTGTTACTTGGGGTGTGCCACTTTATAATTTAATTAAAACCCGAGGCTCGAGATAATGGGCTGGTGATGCGGCATCTCCATCCTGGGTAAAATGTGGGCTCCTGGGAGCAGGGGAAAAAAAAATCATCCAAGTCATCAACTGATTGGGAGCAGTTGTTCAATTATTCTAGTTAATCCAAACAAAGTCGTTACCTAAGGCTGTGACTCATGTGGCCTGGTGGGGCCTGTGGCTTAGGAAGAGTTTGAGATGCTGGACCCAGGACCCCTTTAAACATCGTCCCCATTTAGAGTGTGTTTCTCCAAGTATGTTTTGGGGAACAGCCATCCCTTGATATGTGAGGGGTACCTTCCTCCCCACCCCAAAAGGAATTATAGTTAAATGAGTTTGAGAAACAATGCCCTTCACAAGTCACAAAAGTAACCTGTTTTTTGCTTCCCCTCTCAGAATTTTAATAGGCTAGAGAACCGCTTCTCAAGCTGTCTGTAGTGAGGCAGCGGATTGTTACGATTCCAATCCGTACGCAATCTTCTTGGTCATGGCTGACAGCGACCCAGGCCATGTGCCACTGATCACGTACATGGCCACATCCAACCGGACACAAACCCTGCTCAATACATCATATTTATGAGTCATGTCTTAAATGTCCCAACAATGTCCGATAGCTATTTTCTCTCAGCTTGTGTGTGAATCCAGGAGCCAAGGTTGTGTGGCACTGAAGTTTCTGTTGGTTCTCTTTCTTTGAACACAGAACACTCCTGCCCACTGAGGCTCCTCTCTCTCCCTCATGTTCCCAAGATCCGGCTGGTCATTGAGCAGTGTCCTGCTGCTGGAGAGAGGCCAGCTCTATCAGGGCTGAATACTGGCACCTGCACAGGTGGGCTTGTCCTGAGTACAAGAATGTGGCAAGAGTTCAATCTCCAGAGTCCACATGAAACTCTGATAGAAAAGGCCAGGTATCCCAGAGAGGTGCGCTTGCTCACTCGCTAGATCTCTCTCTCTGGAGAAGTAAAATTCAAACAAGAGGAAAAAAGTGTATCTTGGACTCTCCTTCTGTTCTCTGTAGCCTTAGAAAAACAGAAGAGGTATAAGCAACCTTCAGGGTTGCCTTCCATAGAGGGTGCTGAATTAGGAGGCTTCTGATAGGATTCTGAGGAGTAATGTGTCCACTCGCAGAGGAGTTGAGACCCACCATGTATCTGGTAGACTTGGGAGGCTCCAGCCAGTGCAGGCAGCCGGGATGTGAAGAGCCACCTGCTGGCTCTAGCACTGTTTCTCCACAGGTTGGTAGGTGGCTGCCTTTGCAAAATGGCCTGTCTTCCACTTCTGCTTCCACTTTGTCATTTTCCCCCTTCCCCTTCCCACTTCTCTTCCCTCTCCCCTCCTCCCTTTCTTTGCCCTTCCCCTTCTCTTCCCTCCCTTCCTTTGTGATGATTCTCCTCACGCATCCACAGCGGAAGTCAAGTGTAAATAGAAGGTTCCAGCTCCCAGGTGAGTCTGCTGTCAGAATTTCCCCTTTTCTCTCTTCAATGTTCACTGTGCCTGCCATTTCCTTATTCAGTACCTGTCAGAGCTGGCGCCTTCCAATCTCTGTGTGGACAGCTTCCCTCCTCAGTGACAGTGCCAGTGACCCAAGAAGTCCCTGGAATCAGCCTGTCTTTTTCTTCCATGAGACAGTTTGGCTGGGTGTTTTTTCCTCACCCTCTTGTCAGCCCACTCTTTAGTGTGAGGAACTATTTGCTCACTGGTTGAGCCCAGGGACCAGTTACAGGGAAGGAGGGGCTGTGGAGGGAGCTCTTTAGGTGAAGGATGTCACAATTGTCCTTAGGTGTCATGTCTCTTGCTACGTTCTTGCAATGACCCCAGTTCTGGTCTAGAAACCACAAGACCCAAGGAGGGTGGAGCATTAGTCAGAGTTGGGTGTGAGAGTCTCTCTCAAGTCAAGTAGAAGGGACTAGTCAGTGCTTGAGAAGTGGAATGGAGGGGAGGTGGAGATCTTCAAGGTAGGTTGTGTGGAGCTGAGAGGAGATGCAGGGGATGGAAGATGCCACAGTTAGGGTGCCGGAGTAGCAAGAAGAATCTAGAAAAGAGGCTGGAAGGAGACATGACAGGAGTAGGAAGGAAACTAAGCAGACATGGCAGCTCATTGAGTCAGCAAGAAAAAACAGTGAAACATGTTGTCTTATCAAGCAGTGAAGGAGATTGAAAGTAAAGGAAGGAGCTTGTTGGGAAGGAAGATGACCTCTGCGCAAGACAGCCAGACATGGCCGTGTGAGCCACAGTATGGCTACAGGGGAAAACCATGTTCATGAGAATCCTGTCAATTAAGAGGCAAAGGAAGAAGCCCCATGGTCAGCTTCCAAGGCTTAAGTGAAGAGGCAGCATCTGGGGCCCATGAAGTTCACCCTTGAAAGGTGTTGGCAAGTGATGGCAAGAGAAGGAAAGAGTGACAGAAAGGTTCGAGAGAAACTACTGGAATTATAGGCTCATTCTGTGATAGGCCTTGTGATGGACAGGGCCTGGACAGGTTTGAGCTAATGGGTGGGCTTCTCTGAGGAGATAAAGCTTGGGTTTCAAGTTAAGCCTAAGCAAAGACAAAGGTGAAAGACATCCCCGGCAGAGGAAGTGAGCTTCTGACAGTTAAGAGGCAGAAGAAACAAGCATGGCTGGCCTAGACACAGCAAGGGTATAAATGACACATGAGGTGCAGTATTGGTGCAGGTAGTCCAGGCCCAGCAGGGCCTCTCAGGTTGTGGGAAGACATTACTGGGGGAGTCCAGGGACATGTGTACAGGGCTTGTCCTCCACGAGAGCCTAGGGACTTCTTGAGGGTCTTAGTCATCTCCGGCCATATGGCGAGCAAAAGCTTGAACAAAGGGCTTCCTCTAAGTCAATCACCAAGCCATGGTATACATGAATCATGAAGAGTTTACATTCTTGATTTCTTGGGAAGGTCTCCAGCTCAGGTGCATAGGGTGGACTTTTCCATAGGTATAATGGGGGTAAGAGAGAGGATTTGAGTTTTTGGAGTATTTTTTTTAAAGAATTAGTTTCTATTGTGTTTATAAGGTGCCAAAGCATAGAACCCAGGGCCTCATGCATGCTGGGTAAGCGCTCTACCACTCAGCCACATTCCCCAGGCCCCTTTTGGATATTCTTGAGTCATCTACTACATTAAACTTTCCAGAAAAATCAAGTGAAGTCTAGGGCCCTCCGACCTTGTTGTCTGCCCTCTACCTCTTGCTGCTCAAGCTTCTTCCTGTGATATTCAGCTCAGCTCAAAAATTACACCTCTCCTTTCCCCCTCTGTCCTTCAGTACCATAAAAATACCTGTTTTTCAACACAGATGTTACTAAGAAAGTCATCATGTTGAAAAAGTTTACTGAATTATTAGTAGAAAGTCATCCTCATGGTAATGAAGGGATATGGACCTAAATTAGGCATTTACTCAAAACTACTTAGAATTTGTTTTCCAAAGATTGAGTTTTTTTTTTAAATTTTGTTTGTTTTTTAAATTTAATTAATTAAATTAATTAATTTGTTGGTGTGGGGCTTGAACTCTGGGCCTGGGTGCTGTCCCTCAGCTCTTCAGCTCAAGGTTAGCACTCTGCCACTTGAGCCACAGTGTCACTTCCAGTTTTCTGGTGGTTTATTGGAGATAAGAGTCTTGCAGACTTTCTTGCCTGGGCTGGCTTTGAACCAAGATCCTCAGATCTCAGCCTCCTGAGTAGCTCTGATTATAGGTGTGAGCCACCAGTCCCTGGCTTGATTTGGTTTTTAATTTGGTTTGTTGGTACTAGTGTTTGAACTCAAGACATGCTTGCTAGACAGGCGCTCTACTGTTTGAACCATGACCTTTCCACTAACCTTTTCTTTGCCCATGGCTGATTTCAGATCAAGTGATACTCCTAACTATGCTTCTGGTGATGCTGGGATCCTATCTATGCTCTACTAAGCTTAGTTTGTTTGTTGAGATGTGGTCTTACTATTTTTATTTTTATTTTTTGCCCAGGCTTGCCTTGAACTGATGTCTTCCCAATCTCTATCTCTTGAGTAGCAGAGATTACAGGCATGAGTCATGCACACCCAGTAAGGAGGTACATTTTAGATTGCTACGAGAAAATGGGGAAGTCTTTATGAGAATGCTTGCTGATGCCTACATTGACTTTATTTCCAGAAGTAAAATACAGATCTCACATTAAGTCAAAATCAAGTAGCTTTGTGGGGCAAGGGCAATCGTTACAAAGCACAATTTGCAGAGTACATCATCCTAATCTGAAATCAGCTTTTTTAGCTAGGGTTAAAAATAAGGGCTACAAGAAATGCAAGTTGAGAGGCTCAGCATGGTGGTTTACAACCATAATCCCAGCTATTTAGGAAGTGGAGATAGAAGACCCTACAGAGGCTGGTTGGGGAAAAAGTTTGAGGCCCTATCTGAAAACCTAAAGGCAAAAGCAATACATGCTGAGCATCTCCTACGTATATATCTCTTCATTTACTCTATGACAACTACATGATATAGATTTCTTTATTGTTCTGTTTTCCAGATGAACCAGGCCAAACTTTCTCAGGGTCACAGAGACAGAACTAAAGAGCTGGATTCCAAACCCAGGTATCTCAGTGCTCTTTTTTGGCTCTGCTTCCTGGTGGTAACTTTCTTGGCCCATGCATTCTGACAACTAAGTTACAGTTCTTCCATGTACTAGGGCTGTGATTTACTTCCTCTTTTGGGGCCTTGGTTTCCTCATCTGGAAAGCAGAGAGTTGACCTAGGTTATTCTCAACTTGCTGTTCTGAGCATCCCCAAGCAGAGTGACCTTTCTTTGCTGGTTCATGGTTCATTTGATCGGCAAATGTCACCACAACCACACACTGGCTCCTTAGAAAGGAGTCACTCTAAGAGTAGCGAGAGAGACCCACCTTATTCCTGCTTCAAGCAAATCCACCAAACCCTGAGCAGTCAGGGGACCCCCTTGCCAATTCTGAGAGCTGCCCATCAAGCCCCCAGGGCCTCCTTTCCAACCCTCCTGAAGTCTCTTTTCAGGTGGTCTGAGAGTCTGAAGTACTTCTCTCTCCTGATGAGAGCCAAGAGGTCAGGTTGAGTGTAACTCTGACAGATAAAATCTGCTCCTTGTTTGGAAACACCCTTTTCAAATCCAGCCTGAGATAGGATTAAGAGAGCAGCTTTGGCTCGTTTTCGGGACTGTCATCTGATGAACATCTCCAAGATCATTTGAAGGAACTGACAAGCAGAGAGTGAAATTTCAAATGAGGGAAATTGGTGACAGGCCCTGTTCAAAGCCACCTCCCCCACCTCTTCTAGCCTGCAGAAAACAACGGCTCTGAAGTAGGAAAGCAACACAGCGCCACCTCCTGGCAGTTGGTCAGTGGGTCGGGGCCTCTGGCCAGAGCCAGGTACTTCAGGGACTGCCAAAAAGCGGCTAATGGAAGACCTGTGTGTGTCAAGGCTCCCCCAAGGTGGGAGGGCTGGGAGTTTCGTGGATTTTCCATTCATGGCATATGCATATGTGTGTGGTTATATGTGTTGTACTTGCACACACCGAAAAAGCAAGCCTATTTGAACACTGAGCAGGATACATTTGTCTTCATGGCAAATCTCACCCTACTTTTAGGCAGTTTTAAAAGGAAAGCTCATAGACTATGGGCTTGAACCTCACTTAGTAGCTGTGCAGTCTTAGACAAGTTACTTAGGCTCTCTGGTCTTGTTTCTCTCCAGTAAAATAAGAACAATAAGAGTATTAACCTCAGAGAGGAACATAGAAGGATTGAATGATTACAGGCTAAGTGGTTGGTTTACTGCACTGCCCAAAGTTAAGTGTTGAATACGTGTTAGTTACTGTTTCAGTGAAACAGAGCTCACTCCTATTCCTTCCTTTTTTTTCCTGTGCATGTGCCAGGCCCATTTCTAATTTTCCATTAGCCAGCACATCCCATGCACATGTTTCTAGGCTAGGAAAGACAGTACCAAAGCCACAATGTTGCTGACATAATTGACCCCATCAAAACTCATCCCCTCAAATTCCTGCAGACTCTGGCAGATTTGAGGGGGGGTAGGGGGTGGGGGATGTCTTCAGGGAATTCCCATGTGCTATTTTTAGTAAAGCAGGCTGGTTGAGCAGTTACAGATAAAGGAGAAAACTCCCCAGAGTTGTGTTGACCCATACACACTCTCTTTCCAAGTTGGACTGAACTCTAACACAAGGGGCGATTTTAGCCCTGGATTCTCCCACATTTGTTGTTGTTTTTCCTGCAGTATGTTCCTGGGATGCTGGTGGGGCAAGAATAGGCTCCTTTTGAACCATGTTTGATTCGGAAAGATTTCTGGAAATCTCCATCTTGGGGGTCATTCCTGCCATCCTCATCAATCATGCTGGAATGTTCTCCCAATGGAGAGAAAAGATAGTGAGGGCTGCCAAAGTCAGGTACTGGCCTTCCCAAAGTCAACCATAAATCAAAGCCCCCAAGGTGAGCACGTGTCACAGACACAGCTCTGGTGTCTCCGGAGGACTCGGGGCTTCGTGACAGGACAGCATCTCTTCTCCAGCCCTGTCTGTGGCCAGGAAGAGCAGCATGGAGGAAGTCCTCCTGCTGTTTAATGAGAGTTGGCTTGCCCTGGAAAGAAGGCCTGGCCCAAACATCTGTCTCATCAAAAGGGTCTGCGTCTTGGAGACACAAAAGCTTCTGTGGGTGACCGTTCTCTGGCCTTCATTGCTCCCAGAAGCCATTCCACTAATGTGCTCAAACAGGCATGACTTAGACTAAGGGAGTACGGTCAGGTTTGAGGGTGAGGAAGGAAGGAGTCAGAAGAGCCCTTTGAGCCCTCAGCCTTTGTGCTTGGCTTCCTGTGCCAGGCAAGATTGAACTGTGACTCACCTGGTTTAGAATGTTTTGTTAGCCAATCCCTGTTTTGCTTTAAAACCTCCAAAGTCTCAAGAAAATAGCCGTAAGGGAACTTGGAGGAGACCTGCCACACCTTAGGCCTCCTAAATAATCTGCTTACTGGGGAGAGCCCGTGACCCAAAGAGCAAATTTCAGGCTTGGAGTCTTCCTATTGCTGACTAACCTGGAAGGCATAGACATTTTTGCAGAAAATAATATCAAGCATTAGTGGTTTACATCAGAAGGATTCAATACACGATTTAAGGCTGTATCTGATTTACGGAGCCATACAGATCTCTGACCGTATTCCGCCATGCCATCCTACAGCTGTTGTGAAGTGGAACAAGTTGCTTCCCATCTTTGCATCTCAGTTTCCTCGTCTGCCAGCAGATTAATCACCCTGCTGCAAGGACTACACGACATGCAGCGTTTTCTCTTCTCTGATGCTTGGCACTTAGGCAATCCCTGGCAGCCAGTTAGCAGAAGTTGAAGAAAAAAGTGTCTCAGAGAAGGCACTATCACTATTCTTCAGGGTCTGTTTTGTCAATTTGTAAATGATTGCTATTTCTTGATGACAGCAGCAGATGTGATGTAGCCTGGCTAACACAAGGAGCCTTGGTATTCGCAGCAGTGTAGCTGAAGTATTGTGAAGCTCATTTAGCCAAGTGCCTGTGGCTCATACCTGTAATCTTAGCTACTCAGGAGGCTAAGATCTGAAGATCTCAGTTCGAAGGCAGTCTAGGTAGCATAGATTGTGAGACTGTCATCTCCAATGAACTAGCAAAAAGCTGGAAGTGGAAGTGTAGTCAAGTGGTAGAACACTAGGCAAAGGATATGTACAGAGTGGTAGGGAAATGTGGTTTCATAGATATAACACAGAAGATAAAATTGAGGACAAAGCAAATTTTTAAAAAAAGAAGCAATGATGATCTAAGCATGGTTTAAGTCCCAGTTATTACCTACCCCTTTCTCTCCCACTCAGGAAAAGCAATTTGGAAAATACTACTACTATCCGAATACCCTTAAATCTATCCAAATATTGTTTAAAACTTGTTTAGACATAAATTTGGTCATCGTCAGCAACAAATTATCTGTGACTAACCTCCTAACAGATAACCCTTTAAAGTAGGTGGGTAGCACATTTTCCTTGAGGCTGTGCAAAAGTCTGTATTTGTTCCTATTGGCTGCTGTAACAAATTACCACAAATTTAGTGGCTTAGGCCAATACAAATGTATTGTCTTATAGTGATGGAGGTCAGAGACCAAAGTGGGTCTCAAGTAGCTAATAATCAAGATATTAGCATGGACTCAGGCTTCATGGAGGTTCCAGAGAGAATCATTTCTTGTTTTAAACAACTTTGACAGGTTGTTTCATTCCCCAGAAAGGTGGATGGCCTCCATACATCTTCAAAGCCAGTCACGGAGGTTGAATCTTTTTCTCAATGCCATCTCTCTGGTGCTGACTCTTTCCCCTTCCTCTCCCCATTTAAAGTCCCTCAGGATTCTACTGGTTTACCTCAGTGATCCAGAATAATCTCCCTATTATAAAGCCTAAATCCACTTGCAACCTTGATTTTATTTACCAGGCCATGTAACATATCTACAAGTTCCTCTAAGATGTAGATATGTTAGTGTGCTGAGAGGGGTCACTATTTTGGCTACCACATGGGGTATCCTTGAATCTACCAAAATGATCTGAAATTTATTTATGCACACAAATCATTGTTTTTATCAGTATGTGACAAACTTCACAACTGGTACTAATCAGGAGACCTTAAGTACTAATGCATGCACAAGAAGTAAGAAAAGACAGAACAATATGGTATTTTTTTAAATAGAAGAAATTTTAAATGAAACAAAATAAGTAAACATAATACATATAATAAAACTTACTCCACCTAAAGACCAGTCCTCTTGGGATTAAAATGATGACAGTTTTGTTGTTGTTGTTGTTGTTGTTTAGCTAGTACTCATATTTGAGCCCAGGACCTTACATGCATGGCTTGCTTGTTCACCTGGTACACTACCACTTGAGCCATGCCTATAGCCCAGATTTTTGCTTGGAGATCAAGTGAGGGCTTTTCTGCCCGGGCTGGCTTGATTCTTTGGGTCTCAGTCTCCTGAGTAACTAGGATTACAGGCATGAATCACTTGTGAGTGGCTGATGACAGCCTTTTATTTATTTTTTTATTTTTTTTAATTTAATTTAATTTTATTTGAGAACATACTGTACAGAGGGGTTACAATTACATGGGCAGGATAATGCATACATTTCTTACCAAGCATTGCAGCCTCCTCCTTTGTTTACCCTTCACCTCCCTTCCCAGCCTCCCCCTCCCCCCCACCCAATCATACTCCCCCCCCCCCCCCCCCCCCCCGCACACCGACATTGTAAAGCTGGTTTTGACATGACATTTTGTACTTCTCATTGTTGCAACAGGTCCACCTGAATCCTTAAACGACTTGTTTGTCCCCGTCTCCTCCACATGTTATACTGACATCAAATATAGTGAAAGCGGGGGTTACACTGTGGGGGAGGGACATACAAAGCAACAAAGAAATAATCTTATAAATGCGTTAGAAACACATGCATGAAAGAAACAAAAACATTAAAATACATATTTGAGGGTTCGTTTTCCTAACATCACATTCTCTGACTTTTTCCGCTTGACTCATACCTATACTAGTTATTGCAAATAAGGGAAACCATGGGCCCTATGTTTCTTTGGGCCTGGCTTACTTCACTTAATATAATTTTTTCCAAGCCTTTCCATTTCCTAACAAATGGGGCAATGTCATTCTTTCTGATGGAGGCATAGAATTCCATTGTGTATATATACCACATCTTCTTGATCCATTCATCTACTGAGGGGCATCTGGGTTGGTTCCATATCTTAGCTATGGTAAATAATGCTGCAATAAACATAGTTGTGCTGGTAGCTTTAGTGTGGCCTTGTTTGTGATCATTTGGGTAAATGCCCAAAAGTGGGATTGCTGGGTCATTGGGGAGCTCTATGTGGAGTCTTTTGAGGAACCTCCATACTGCTTTCCAAAGTGGTTGAACAAGTTTACATTCCCACCAACAATGAAGTAAGGTTCCTTTCTGTCCACATCCCCTCCAGCATCTGTTGTTGTTAGAGTTCTTGATTTTTGCTGTTCTAACTGGAGTGAGGTGATATCTCAATGTTGTTTTGATTTGCATTTCTTTTATGGACAGCCTTTTATTTTTAATAGTCTTGGCAAATATAAAAGTTGATAACTCAACCAGTCAAGACCTCTTAGGGAAGGAGGAGAATTCAGCAGTGTAATTCAAGGAGCCGTTAGCACCTACAGGAGCCCTGCTCTTGCTTACAGCGTCCAGCCCATGGAACTCTCCACTTGGGCAGCTAGCTGGAATCCACAGGACTGAAGTTAGAACCCTCTGTGACATGAGCCCGCCTCTCTTTAGGCTTTATTTTAAAATATGCTTTTAAAAAAACCCCTAAACAACAGCAACAACAAAAGAAATGCCTCTTTATCATCTTGGCTTGTTGTGTTTCCTTGAGCAAGTCACTTTCTTTTTCTTCCAGAAATGTAAGAGGATTATGCATACGACACTGTAGACTTTCATTAAGATACACAGAGGTATTCTCAAGAAATTGAACAAAGTCTTGGGTAAATTGCGGGCTTGGGACAGTGGTTGCATGTTTCTCCTGGCTTGTGGCATCCTCCAGGGGGAGCAGCTCTTGATTTTCCCAAACTAGAGCTTTCTAGAGACTCTAGGAAGCACAGACCTAATGACCCACCAGCACATTGAGCTTGCCTGTTCATGGCCATGGCTCACTGGAGAGGAGGTTGAGCTGCTCAAGGTCAGGCAAGTCTAGACACCAGATGACAGGCCCTGTTCCGCTTCCCAGCTCCACTGTGCAGCCTGCTCTGCTACAGAGAAGGGAACAGAGATGGGCCTTGAGCAAAAAAGGCCTGATTTGGTGCTTAGATGCTTGGCCGGGCAGGCTCAAGGACAAGGATCTCTGAAGGTGAGTGGTGGGAAGGTGACTGTCTGGGAGATGCACTCTCCTTGTTTTTCTGCCTCCAGTATTGACCACGTCACTGTGAATGGGAGGGTTCTTCTCCATAAAATAAAAGGTTGTAACATGTGAGGCTTAGAGACTTTCATTCATTTGTTCAGTGTATATTTACTGAAAACTGGCCCTTTCTAGACACTGTTGAAAATATGATTTTACAAAAGCAATTAGCCTTTACCATGCTAAACATCAGACTAAGGAACACCCATCTCTCTGTCTCTACCTCTACCACCTCTATCTCTACCTCTGTCTCTATATATTATAGATGAGAATACGGAGGTAGGAAAGTTAAGCTCCTTACCCAAGTATACAGAGAAAATTAGGATAGAGTCAGGATTGAAATCTAGCACTCTCAAACAAAGCTGTGTGCCCCACCTCACAGATTCTTACCCTCAGGAAACTCACAGCCTGGTAACAATGACTCTTACTTATTTATTGGTGCTGGGTTTGAACCCAGGACTTGGTGCATGCTGACATGTACTCCATGACACTCTCAGGCTTGCATTTAATTCTCATACAAGAGATTAAATAAAGGCTCTATAAGCCCATAGAACAGCTTAGCAGAGTGACACCCTTGCTGCTTGGTGAGTCCTCAGTGGATGACTTAGGGTGGCAGCCCAGAACCTAGCTGATTGATACCTTGTTCATCCTAGAGGTGTCAGGAGAGCTGGGAGCGTGCATATCAACATCTCAGAGCCTACAGTGGACATGGGCAAGGAGTTACCCCCCAGGTTATAGTTTTTGAGATACCCTCCCCCCCGCAGCCTCACCCACAGGCTAATGCCTGCTGTTCCTCTGTGGCTGCCAGTGTGAGACCACCATGCGATCATTGCTCCTGTGGGGTGGCCCTTCACCTAGAAGTCAGTGGCCTTCCAGCCCTGCTTCTGACAGCAAGCCTGAAGTGAGGTCCTGTGACGTCCACCACAGCCTACAGAGTAAGTTGGCAAGCCAGGGATCTCTGCAGAGCCTCAACTTCACCTTACACCGAGAGTTTCAGTAAGGGTTTGGAGGATAGATAATTGATCGATGAGCAGATGGACAAATGAATGAATCAAACCAGAGGAAGAAATGAAAGAAGGAACAAAGGAATGAATCCACCAGTACATGAAGCAAGGCCCAGGCCAGTTCCTCTGCCTCAGCTCAGTCTGGGATCCGATGAGGCCAGTGCTTCGGTGGAGGGCAGATGGTTAAGAGCAGGTTAGAGGCCCTAGGCACATTTCCTGGCACCAAGAAAAAAAAAAAAAGACAAAATTGCAGCATCCAGAGTGCTCCCATTTGAGACACCAAAAGGGGAACCCAGAAGCTAACCTGGAATCCTCTGGCAAAAGTGCCACTTACCTGGCCTCTAGGCCGGGGTTAGAACTTTGGTACTTTGATCCCCAAGTGAAGGAAGGGTTCCAAGCCACTCCCTGTCCCCCGCCCCCCCCCCCTCCAAGCCACACCGAACTCCAAGTTAATTAAAGCCTCCACTCTGAGAAGAAGGGAATGTTCCATTTGGTAAATTTAGAAACAGCTGGTTAGTTTTACCCATTACTTTTGTGCTAACATCAGTGGAGCTCATTCAACTCTGTCTTTTTATGATGCTGTCCTTCCAATGCTACCTGATAGCTACTAATTGCTGCAACCACATTTCTGAATTGCAAATTTTCTGCACTGATAAAAACTTTGATTGCCTGTCAGCTACACATAAGGAAAAGATCAGCAGTGCTAAATGAGGGGTTCCACGCTTGGATAATAATGCCTAATGAATTATTCAGGGAAGAATGCCTGAATGAAGCAAACAATTTGAAGGGTTACTAGCAGCCGTAACAGTTCAACAGGCAAAAGAACAAAAGTATCATCCTGAACATTACACTAATGATTAAAAAATGCGTATTAATTCTAGATTTGGAGAAAAAAGAAATGCCAATCTGATTTTAAAGGTTAATCATTATTTTCTCAGTAATGCTGTGCTCTCCTATGTGTGGGGGGAGGTGGGAGAAGGGGAAAACCCTTTACCAATATTTTGGGATGTGTAATATTGTGACATAATGGAGTCATAGAATTTCACACACATCATTTAAATATTGTAAATTTCAAATTTCATTGGAAAAGATAACACACATACACACACATACACACACACAAAAACTAACAGTGTGACTGCAGAATGCTCGCTTGAGAGAACTTTGAACACTCATCCCTGAGCCAAGTACCTCCTCCCAACAGAAATAGCAAAATGAAATAAGATGTATGTGATTAAACATATGCAAATACATATCATAATTAGTGACTCTTTCTGGTGGAATTTTGAATGTGTTTTACATATTTTGCAAGTGCGCCAGTGATGCAAATGGAATATTCTTTAAAAGCTTCTGCCTATTGGGTCTGAAGCTCAAGAAAACAAACCAATAAATCAGGTTTTAGCTTCTGTCCAATCCTGACACATTTGCTGCCTTCATAAAAAAATATATTTCTACCACCCCAAGTGCTAATTTGTTTTGACAGATGTTGTGAAGTTGCCAAATATGAGGGGGAGAGGGGAGAGGAGAATCTTGGAAATCTTAATGCAAAATAGTATAATTAAAGATGTTAAAAAATAGGACCACAGCTATTGGGATATTATGTTGTATCTGACTATCTAAAAATAGCTTTTCTAGGCCATATGTAGGAATCTCAAAACAATTGGGTCCCCTCGAGATTACTTCAGAAAGCTGTGTCTTAGTGCCCATCAAATTTTAAGAGTTTTTACTTATGGAATATACAACCAGCCACCTACCAACCTCAACAGGGATTTGTTTTCAGCTCAAAAGCCTGTGCAATTAGTAGTTATCAATTAGTAATTTTCTTATAAAGATGTTCAATATCAAGGTAGCACTCTTGGTTTGTGGCAGTGGCATTGCATGGTGGCTGAGAGGTTTGTCTTGAGGAGAAGGGCTGACCATCTGCTAGGGTCTGGGCACTCACAGATGACTTTTTCTCCCAGGACTGTGACTCCTGTGGTTTCTATTGCTGTCTTTTTGATAGCATAGTCAGGTTGATAAATGCATTTGGGGCACAATTAAAAACAAACCAACAAACATTTCACTGACTAGTTCCCACCCATGATATCATGTTGGTTGGCAACATGGTTGATAGTGTTGAAAAATGCAGACAGAATGAGGTGTCCCTTTATCTGGTGATTATGTAGCCCAGCAATTTTTCAGTGACATTACCAGGCACTGGGAGTCTTGGGGCATTTGGTATAAATCAGGCCAAGAAGCAGGGATAGTGCTGGGATTTTTCAGCCTAAGGCTTCAGGCTGGAGAATCCATCAAAGCTGGAACTCACGACAAAAGGTACTGAAAGAGAGCAGAGCAAAGCTAACCAGTGAATTATACCTGAGTGTCAACAAATTGAACCTAGAAAGAAGAAAACAAAGTGCTCTACCTGTTTCCAGTCATAGCAAACTCAGATTATCTGGTGGCAAGTCTATCAGCTTTCTAGGAAGGTCATGGACACTTCATTTAAAACAAGAGTCATCTGGCTGGACCCTAGGATCTTTTTCTGTGTGATGCTGGGTAGTAGAAGGAGGAGCTGGTAGATGGAACAGCTACTAACATTTATTCTTCTCCATGCTACTCGGATATTTTATGTCTTTGAATCTTCACCTCAGTCTACGAAATAAGATGGAATCATTTTTCTCTATCTTACAGATGGAAAAAAATAAGATGTTCCAAGAAGTTAATTTATTGGCCCAGTTTGTTGAGACATGATTATAATCCTAATGACTCAGCTGGCCAAGGCAAGAGGAAAAGTTAGTAAACCTTTATGTAAAAAATTAAGGGGTTGGGTCCATGGTTAAGTAGTAGAGTACAAACCTAGCATGAGCAAAGCTATGGGTTCAATTCCCACCACAGCAAATATATAGTTAAATTGCCTGTCCAAGACTACGCAATGATAGGATTAGTAGCAACCTGGTCTGCCTACAGCATCTGTAGCAACCAGTTAGCAACCAGATTAATAGCAGCCAGTGTCTAGCCTACAGACTTGATCACTCAGTGGGACCACTAAGGACATAGAGGAGGCAGGTATAACTGAAGAAAACTCAGAGATCATGACAAGCCTTTGTTTTGCAGAGAGGAAACCGGAGCTCAGAGATGTAGCGAAGATAGCCCAAGTCACACTGGCAGCCAGCACCCTTTCCTTTATGCCTTAAGCTATACCAGAAGAGCCCAATGGGTGTAGATCTCGCTCGGTCTTTCCCAAGGGCCCCTTTCAGGATCTTCTGGGTTTTGTGCATCCTTGCCTGGGGGTTCTACACTTCCTTCCATGGTCCCAGCACTCCCAGGGCTCTGAGAGTCCTGAGACCCAGCATGGGGCTCAGACCACTCTCCACTCACCTCAACCAGTGTTGTGTCATTATAGGCATCCTGAGGACCACAGTGATGTGACTTCATGGACGAACATACCTTATTTCTGGCTCTTTGTTCTTTCTGAGGGTTAGCAAATGCTAACCCTGGGGACTGTGTGGGGTTTGCTACTAATTTTCAGGAAGCTTGCTCTACAGTAGAGGGGCAGCAGCCTGGGAAGTTGGCGAGTGTAGGAAGAGCCTTGGACTTCCATCTAGAGTCTTGGTCTGTTATTTGGTCACTGTACCATTAGCTTCTCTGAGCTGTAATTTCCCCAATGTAAATGAAGAGGCTAATGGCTGGCCCTGCCCTAGTCTTCCAGATGATTTTTTTTTCCACCAAGAATCATTCAGATCTGAGATCCCAAGAAGAGGAAGAGCTTTAGCATGTTCTGGCATTTGGGATACTCAGGGGTGTCTTTCTGTCAATTAGAAATTCCAGAAGGAAAAGCAAAAGGGAGCATCTCCAGAGTCTAAGAAATAATTTCCATATTCTTTAAGAGCTTTCTAGGCATCCTTGGGCCCCGTGTTTGTACCCAGTGGGATGAATTATCTAGGACAGTTTGCATCAGAGCCCTGAGCTGAAAAATGGGGGGCGGGTCTCAGGAGCTAATGGAGCACTTAGAGCTTTGTGAATGAAATTAAGTCAAATGAGACACTAAATCTCTTAAAAATGTAACATTAAAATATGCCTTATTTCAGGCAGGTTTCATTTTTGGACTTCTGTGCTAGTGATGGTGGTATGGGGGTTATTGAAGAGAGAGGGAGAGAGGCCAAAGGAGTCCGACAGAACCAAAGATTACAGTATACCTATAATACTAGATACTCAGGAAGCTAAACCCGGGAGGATCATAGTTCAAAGCCAGCTAGAGCAGAAAAGTCTGTGAGACTCCATCTCCATCGTTGCTAGCCAGCAAAAAGCTGGGCTGGATGTATGACTCAAGGGGTAAGGCATCAGCCAAGTAAGCCAAGTGATTGTGAGGCCCTGAGTTCAAACCCAGATACTAGCAAAAAAAAGAAAAGAAAAAAAAAAGGAACAGAAGGCTGAAGGAATCTAAGCCCACTAAGGCACCTTTGACTTCTTTTTCTCTCACTAGTACAACTGAGTTACTGGATTCCTTTAGTTCCTTTTAAAAGCTCATCACTCCAGGAGCATGATTAGGCAATGGAAGACTTCCACTGTTCCAACCTCTCAGGATCACCTTGCTCTTTCCAGCTCTGAGTGTGTGTACCTTGCAAAGCCAAAAGGCATGGGTAGGGGTTGGGCAGCTGTCTGATAAAATGGATTGCCATCCGTTTAGTCCATTCTGTGTCTAGAAGGTCTTGAACCTCAGCTTGGCAAGTAAATTAGCCCTGCACTCTCCTGGCCCTTTAGCCCTCTATGCAAACCATGAATCAAATGGAATCTGCCTCTCACCAATGGGTGGCGCAGCTGCCATTCCATGATTCTCCATTCCTGAGCCTGGGGAGTAGAGGGGGGATTGTTCTGGAGAAAACATAATGAAGGAGCAGGGATTGGGGAAGCCGGTCAGGGAGCCCCAGTATGCAGGATCTTCAGCAATAAAGCCATCTTGGGAGCCATTCACGCACCAGCATGTTTCTGGGCAAATAATAAGACTTTTAAAGGAATTTTGTTTGTGTAAGGAAGGATCATGTCAAAGCACAGGGGTAAGGAGTGGAGAGCATCAACACCCAGGTGGCCACTTTCCTCAGAAGCTAAGCGAGCCCTCCCTCCTGATATGGAGTACATAACGGGAATTTGCTGAGTGAAAATGCTGCCTCATTACTGCTCCTGGCCCCAAGGAATCAATAGTGCAGAAGTTGAGAAGAAAGAAGCATTTCTAGTCAACAGAGGCTAACTGTGATTCTGCAGGAGAAGGGGCAAGAAAAATAAAAAGAAACTACTTTCTCCCCCAAGGCAAGAACTCGAAGATGCAGCACTAACCTCTAGCAGTCATTGCTAGTCTTCTTTATCCTTTAAGGCCCTCACTTTAAGTAGTGACCAGCTGGAAACTGTCAAGGTTTATACTCTGCCAAGGGAGAAGGGTTAGATTTAGGGCACCTCCGGGGCCTCTTCTCAGTGACTGCTATTTATTCAACAAATGTTGAGTGCTTGTTTGGATGCTGGTGGCTTCCACCTCTAATCCTAGCTACTCAAGAAGCAGAGACCTGAGGAACACATTTCGAAGCCAGTCCATGAATCACTTATGTCCAGTTGACAAACGAAAAGCTCAAAATGGAGGTATGACTCAAGTTATAGAATTCCAGCCTTGAGTAAAAAGGGGGAAAAAAGTGAGAGTTTGAGGCCCTGAGTTCAAGTCCCAGTACTGACAAAAAACTAATTTGAATGTATATTTTGTGTCCAGCTTGTCGTTTGGCATTAAGGATAAAATGGTGATCTTAGGAAGTGGTAGAGTTGTATGAACTCAGGAAACCTCCAGAGCCTAGTGAATGTAGCTTTGCTTGCCTCATTTGTATAATGAACAGAGCAGTATGTTTTCTTTTTAAGTGGAGAGACAGCTTCCAGCATCAGCCCTTACTTGCTAAGTGTTGCTGAACATGCCCAGTGTTAACATGTGAATCCACTTGAAGAAAACAGTATTTCCTACGGATTGGAGGCTCCATACAGCAGCACGGAGGCAGCTCTGGGGGCGTTGACTTACCCTGCAAAGCTGCAGACCCAGCTCCTAAACCAGACGAGTCTCCGTCACTATCCTCGGGACTTTCCACCGTCTGTTTTTGAGACAGAACGTTTGGGCCTTAAATGAACTGCTGTGAGTGAGTTCCAAATATGTCCTCCTCTTTACATCATTTAGATTGCAGAGATGTGACTGATGATTAATTTTTATTTTTGGCTAAAGCAAGACTATCTATAACAATCACACTGGTGCAAAAGAACTGAGAAGAGACCTTCAAGCATGAGAAAATTCACATTGAAACCTGAGGGCCCTAGAGCTGGAGAACCAAGGTTTGTCTAAATCTTGAATGAATGAATGATTAATTTTACTGCGATTTGAACTCAAGTCCTGAGCTATGTCCTCAGTCCTGTTTTACTTTAGTTATTTTCCACATAGGGTCTCATATTTTTGTCCTGGTACAGCCTAGACCACTAACCTTCTACTTATGGCCTTCTGCATAGCTGGGACTATGTGTATAAACCTCCACAACCAGCTTGTTAGTTGAGATTAGATCTGATTAATTTTTTGCCTGGACTGGCTTCAATCCCAATCTCTGCCTTCTGAGTAGCTGAGTTTACAGGCCTAGCCAGGAATGTTCCAAGTCTTGTCCTGTCAATTACTTCTCCTCCTCTTATCAGCTCATGAACCTCTCTGTAAGAAAACAAACAAACCCCCTCCAATTATATTGAAATAAATAGTAACACTCCACTGCATAAATAGGTTAAGGAAGTCAGAAATTTAGTCAGAGGCTGGACATGGTGCTACATGTCTGTAACCCTAGCTACTTGGGAAGCAGAGGTAGGAGGCGTTCACTGAGACTACCAGACAAAAGTATGAGACCCTGTCTGAAAACAGACAAAAAAGCAACTAAAAGAAAAGACACTGAGAGTGAGCGTGAAACTAAAGTACTTGCCTAGCAAGCAAGAGGCCCTGAATTAAATTCTCAGTATGGCAAAAAAAAAAAAGAAGAAAGGGGGGGAGAAAGAGAGAGAGAAAAAAAGCAAGCAAGCAAGCAAGCAAGCAAGAGAGAGAGAGAGAGAAAGGAAGGAAGGAAGGAAGGAAGGAAGGAAGGAGGAAGGAAGGAAGGAGGAAAGAAGGAAGGAAGGAAGAAAGGAAGGAAGGAAAGAAAGAGAAAGAAGAAAGGAAGGAAAGGAAGGAAGGAGGGAAAAAAAGAAATGTAGAGTTATAGTACATTATTGTGAGGTTAAGGAAATGATTGAGAAAAGTTTGCTATACAAGCTGACAATCAATAGTGCTTTATTCAAATTTGTATTATTCACTGAGCATGCTGACAAATTGTTCAGTGGAAGGATAGCATGGCCCTGTAAACTTCCAGAATTTTTTGAGAGAAGCCAAGTTGAAACAAGTTTCTTAGATCTTAAGGCCTCAGTCAAGTCTTTCCCTAAGTCCAAATTTTGGAAAGACATAAATTATGTGCTTAGCATTCTGCCTTGGTATACATATAATATCTTTGAAAATTAACCATTTAGGGAAGGTGGCTCTGTGGTAGAGCACTTGCCTTGCATGCATGAGGCCCTGGGTTCGATTCCTAGTACCACATAAGCAAAAATAAAAAAAGCTGGAAGTGGCACTGTGGCTCAAGTGATAGAGTGCTAGCCTTGAGCTGAAGAGCTGAGGGACAGCGCCCAGGCCCAGAGTTCAGGCCACACGACTGGACCCCAAAAAAAGAAAAAAGAAAATTAACCATTTACTTTATTGATGTTGTTGATAGTGTCAGGCATAGATGCTATATCAAGCCATAGGCCCTCAGGAAGATTTTCAATCTTGGAACCAGGTTTGCTTTAATGTACAAATCTACAAGGTTATTCCATGGATTACCATCATGTACAAAGCCCTGAAAGACCAAGTTTTTCCCCATCATCAGTGCCTGAACACTTGAACAGAACTTTTTTCTGCCCAGAAGATGAGGCCCTTCAGCATTATCTACAAGAGGAGCCTTGCGCCTATGGTTGGCCAGTAGGCCATACTGAAGGCTTTTCTCAGCAACTCAGCTGCTCTAGGAATCAGGAATGACCTCTTACTGCAACTGTACCACTATAGCTCCAAGTCAGTGGACAAATAAACATAGACCCATAAACAGAGAACAATCTTCCCAGAGACAGCTCCTATAAAATAGGTGTTACCAGCTCTGTCTTCCTTACCTTGTAGATGAGGACAGGGAGGCTTGTTGTTTCTACCATGAATTTACATTTTCCACTTTGAGAGGAGATCATTTATAAAGTTAGATGCTAGAAGAGGCTAGTGTCCTGAAGAACTGTAGTGGCAGCTTTGAGGCTGTGTGGTTGCAGACTGTGGAAGGAGTCTGCCATTTTGATCCTGGAAATATTACATCATTTTCTCCAGAGTAATCTGCAGCCAAACACTAAGTGGTTTGCCTATCAGTACCTAAGAACTCGTACTCAACTGTTTGAATGCCAATCTAGCCCATTCTCTACCATGTGCTGCCTCCTGTCCTTGTTTTTAGACTTCTGTCCATTTTCACTCACTCACAATGGCAGAGCATTTTGGCTAGGTCTGTCCTCTCCCACCAGATAGCAACTCAGTGTCAAGATGTCAAAACATCCAAAAAGCTTGAGGCATCTTAATTGTATACAAATGGGCATTTAAAAAACATCCAGTAAGAAAACATTTATGTTTCCCTTTTCCATGTCTCTGTGTCTCCCATCCAGCCCAGACAGTCCCAAGAAACTATCTCATACTTCTCTCACTTGCCATCAGACATCCTATAAAATTCCTCCTCCAAAGCTCCAGACACAGGTAGGACCAGGCACAGACTTTCTGAAGATGGCTGCCAGGCCCTACTGGGTCACTGCAACTTCCCGGCTGCCATGCTGAGAGGAGGGTGGAAGTGAATAGTATGAGTGGCCAGTTTCGCCCAGTGTTCTTGGCCAAGTTCATTTCTCTCCTCCCATCTGTAGTTCAGATCTCATCTGTTGCCCCTGCACTCCTAGAGAGACAAGAAATGGTTCCCCAACCATTTTAATGGCTTGTGACTGTCTAGTTTTGCCAACTCCACAGGCTTCTACCTGGCATGCGTACACTACCACCATGGCCTCTTCCCATCATGCCTCAGCCTCAGACTCTTCATCCACCTCCCTGGGAGGCCAATCTGGTGATTTCAGGGTTAAGGAAGCTCATAATTTGGGGGTGTGGCTTTAACTGTCTTTGTTCTCTCCTCTTCCCTTTTTTCAGCTCTTTACTTTTATTCATTTCAGGGGTATCTAAATTCTTCCCTCAGCCACAGACAATGTGCCTTCCTCCTCTGAAACAAGTTGGCCAACACACCACTCTGATGCCCTGCCTTGATCCCAAGTGGGCTCATCTAACCCTTACTTCTAGCAATATTGTGGTTCTCTCAGAGGAATTCTGGGGAGCAAATTGCCCCACTGCACACTCAGAATGAGCGCCTTCCCATGAGGTGTCTTGGTTGCTCCTACGAGTAGCCCCTGGAGGCCACCTGCAGGGCCCACGTATGCCCAGTCTTGTTTGAATCTGCAGCTGCTCCTCTCACGGCTTAGGCCAGTCCCTGGGGCTCACTCTGGAAGCAGGCAGATTTGTGAGGATACTTTGGGAAGGATCAGGAGTTTTAAAAAAAGTTTTATATGGAAAATAAATCCAACAACTAAAAATAGATGAAGAATCATTAAAAAAAAGAAACAGGCTCCTAAGTCTCTGTACACAGTCTCAAAGTGTGTCCTTTATTTATCTATTTATTATTATTATTACTTTTTTACAAGAGTCAGAGGTTCCTGAAAGGACTCAAATGCACCAGGGAACTCTGCCAGCAAGCCATGAGAACTGAGTTCTAGCCTTGTCTTTGCCACTAACCAGCTAGTGGGGCAAATTGTGGGGAAATTTGAATTTTCCCAGCTTTTGAAGGCACTGAAGGATCATGCTTACAATAATTCAAACAGTTTTTACCTACTTGGGCATCAGTCCCTTCTATGCTACTCTGTCTTCAGTTCTAAGTACCAGAAAGTCCCTAAGAGTGTCTCATGGATGTACAAGGTATGTTTAGAAGGTCTCCGGGACGTCACTCCATTTCTGATGTCAGGTGTCAGGGGTTCTTCGGGAGGCAAACCCTTCCTGCCACAGGAAGGCCAGGGGTCTAGTGCCAAGGATCCCAAGTGATAAGTCTTGAAGGCCCTGCTCTCCCAGCAGGTCAGACTACTCATTTCCAGAAGTGTGTGACTGGTGTCCCCAGAAACCTGTGGACCTTTTTTTTCTTGTTTTGTTTTTGTTGGTTGTGGAGCTTGAACTCAGGATCTGGGCTCTGTCCCTGAGCTTTTCCGATCATGACTAGAATTGTATCATTTTGAGCCACAGTGCCACTTCTGGTTTTCTGGTGGTTAATTGGACTTTTCTGCCTGGGCTGGCTTTGAACTGTGACCCTCAGATTTCAGCCTCCTGAGTAACTAGGATTACAGGTGTAAGCCACCACGCCCAGCTTCCTGTGTATTTTTACAGCTCTCTCTCTCTCCTTCTCTCTCTCTCTCTCCCTCTCCCTCTCTCTCCTTCTCTCTCTCTCTCTCTCCCCCCCTCTCTCTCTCTCCCCCTCTCTCTCTCCCCCCCCTCTCTCTTTCTCTGAGTTTGGCTCTAAGGCAAATTTCTCAGCCCTCAGGAGACCTAATAGTGTCTTCTGGGTCATTCTGTGGCACATATCTTCTTCCCAGAGGGTGAGCTTTTTCCCTGGAGACTCCTCAATATCTCATAGCAATAATTTATGCCAAGAGTGTTTATATATACCTTGCCAGAGTGAGCATGTTCAGTGGGAGTCTGCTACATCAAAATGATGTAGGAAAATAGCCTGAAAAAATGGGCACATAATTTATCCCTTTGAATGCCAGTTTTCTCACACATAAAATGATGATCCAAGTCAGTAGGTGAACCAATGAGGATTTTCTTTTTTGGCAGAGCTCAGACTCAAACTCAGATCCTCATGCATGATAGGCAAATGCTCTACCAATGGGCTATATCCCCAGCCCTTGGACTTCCTGAAGTCAAGTTGATTAAAGTCTAACATACATACAATAAACTGCACACTCATTATATATGGAGTTTGATCAGATTTGAATTTTCCCAGCCTGTGAGGGCACTGAAAAAAATGTGAACATCACTTCACCAAAGGAATAAATGAGATGCAGAGTATTTCTAGAGCCACCAAAAGTTAGTTTGAACTTCTTTGTAATGTATCTCCTTCCTCACTCCCAGCTCTGAAGAGTGAGCTTCCCTGATCAGTTTCCTGCCCATAAAGTTTTGTCCTTGCTAGAATGTAATATAGGTCCTGTATTATTGTTGAGTTGCAAGCATTTTTTGTATATGTTGGATCCAAGTCCTTTTTAATCACATGTCTTTGTTTTTAATAAAAAATGCTTCTTTTTAAAAAAGTGAAAACACAATATTTCAAGGATTCTCAAATGATCTTAGGGTTTAATACGAAAACTGTTTCTTATAGAAATCAATACCTTCAATAAACTTGTAGTTTGTGAAGCACAACAGAATCTAATACACTTGAACAAGAGTGGTATTTATCCAAATGGGACAAGCCCTTTTGGAATTCTTTTGGAAACCTTTCCCTCCACCAAAAATAAAATACCAAAAAAATGTACATATAAAATATTTATATTTGTGTATGAAAACAGATTAATTCTAAATTGAAATTATATATATATATATATATATATATATACATATACATAATTTTTTGGTTGTGGGGCTTGAACTCTGGGCCTGGGCACTGTCCCTGAGCTTTTTTTACTCAAGGCTAGTGCTCTACCACTTGAGCTACAGTGCCATTTTCAGTTTTCTGGTGGTTTATTGGAGATAAGAGTCCCATGGACTTTCCTGCCTGGGCTGGCTTTGAACCGTGATCCTCAGATCTCAGCCTCCTGTATAGCTAGGATTACAGGTGTGAGCCACCAGCGCCTGGCTGAAATTATATTAAGAAGGGGGAAAGGAGAGGAGGGAGTGTGATCGACAAGGGGGCAGATTGAATGGAACACATTGTATACATAAGCGGGTGTCAAAATGAACACCGCCCCGGTATAACTGATGTATGCTAATAAAAATATTTGCATTCAATTTCAGAGAATGAGTAGATGCCTAAAATCCACCATGAAATCATTCAGGATAGTTGTTCGGCTGTAAGACTGAGCAACAAGGCTTGGATGGTTCCCAGACAGGCATAATGTGGGTATGAGTCACCCTGAAAGGGCTCCTAATCCACAACTAGGTCCCTACCCCTAGCATGCTGGCATCTCATGTCCTTTCTGTCCCAATAAAATGTAAATTCTCAGTTTAAGAGTACCAAGACATTCTGGTGCTCTGAATGACACATTTGTCTGGTGTTTGGAGGAGGGGCTAGGAAAGACTGGGGGAAATAGTAATATGAGAAGGGACAGAAGTGAAAATACCTCAGGGAAACCCAAAATTTGAACAACGAAAATATGTTAATGAGAGAGAAGTGGGGGGGGGGAGGGAGGGGAGGAAGGGAAGGGAGGGGGGAAGGGAGGGAGAGAGAGGGAGAAAGAAGGGACAGTGTGTGTGTGTGTGTGTGTGTGTGTGTGTGTGTGTGTGTCTGGGTCTGGGGGGGAGGGCGCTGTGTCAATGCTTGGGACTAGCAAATCGCCTCAGCCCCATGTATGGATGCTGGAGGAGCGAAGCTTCCCTCTCCAGATGAGGCCAAGGGACCTAGCTTGGTATCAGCTGTTCCATGCCTGCCTTCTTCTGTGGGCCTGGCTGCAGACTTCTCCAGTGCTTCCCATGAATGCACTTAATTGGCCATGTGTCAGCTCAATTGCTGAGCTGATCTAAGTCAGGCTGAATTTCCTGCTCTTTGCCCCTGGCCCCAGCATGCCATATAATTCTGTATCATCAGCACTCACCATGAATTTACATTTGTTGTTGTTCTTTTTTTTGGGGGGGGGGTCATTTATAAAGCTAGAGGCCAGAAGAGCCAAACATATTGATTTGGAAGAACTATGTTGGGGTCTTTCCCTTTTGCTACTAAACATTCATAGCAGAGGGAGACATATTTGTGGGCTGTTGGGTGGCAAAGGACATCCCAGTCAGGAGACACTTGGGGGAGAGGTTTGATAATGGCAGCAGAACTTGGAAGGTAGAATCCAGTGAAGAAAGAGCGAGATCCTAAGTTTATTTATTTAAAGCATTTTTTTTGAGAAGCCAGAGAAAATATCCAGAAGAGACTTACATAAAGAAGTCTACAGCTCTTGAAGGAAGGAAGGCCTGGGCATAGAGAGGAGCTTGGGCAAGGTTTTATAGAGAGCAATAAGGGCTATGGCAAGGTGACAATGTGCTGTCTCCTTCCTCTGCATCAAGCTACAGTGTGAGGAAGACATGTAACTATCATGACCTTCATTCAACCCCATAAGCAAACAGCTGGCGTCTACTCAACAATGCGTATGTCAGAGGATGAGGATGTGGCTCACAGGGTAGAGCCTAAGCTCCTGAGTTCAATCCCCAGGACCCCAAACAATGTTTATGTCACTACACTTCTTTTTATCCATTGAAACGAAAAATGTACTATGCACAAAACATGATCAAGCAATGCAGGTTTTAGTAAAGGTACTGAGTAGCCGAAGAGGGTTTGAATACATCCCTTTCGGCAAAACTTGGCACAGATAGCTGTGTCCTTCCTTGGTTATCCTCCTCTCCCACCGTTTTCAGTGTTCCTTTCTCTACTGCCACCCCGCACCCACAAAATGCTCAGTTGCTCCTTCATAGTCCCAAACAACAGTTCAGCTCTGGCCCCTGATCTGTACTTTCCTCTCTGAAAAAACCACTGTACCCAGCATGGTTTACCTCCTCATGAGGAAGTACAACATGAAGATTTGTGAGGTGCGTGGTTCCTGGTGGGGGCGGCGGGGGGGGGGGGGGGGGGGGGGGGGGAGTAAGGGGGGGAGGGGGGGGTGTGTTGAACTGATATGAGGCACCGCATGGGGTTGTAAACAAAAGAGTTTCTTTAACCTTAACAACAATGACATTTGAAGCCAAGGAATTCAATGTGGGAGGAAGGGGGCTGTTTGGCATTGCAGAATGTTCTATCCACCAGATGCTGAACTTACACGCAGCTTTCACGCTTTACCCCCGTCCCAGGACTGATTTCTCAATGCCTTTAGTCACTCATTTGTGACTCTGGATAAATGAACTCAATAGCTCTCATTTTCTCATCTATAAAGTAGAAAAGATAATAGTAATCATTTTATAGAGTTCTAAAAAAATAGAATGTTTTCATATCTCTAAAAATTCAAAACAGGGCTGCCGCATAGAAAGTGCTCTATAAAATATATTTATTATTCCGAAAGACATATCAGATTATTTCTTCTGATTATATATAGAGCTTTCTCCAAAAGAGGCTTTGGTGAACATGTTTCCCTATTACATTTGATTGTTTTATAGTCTCTCATTCTCTCTCTCTCTCTCTCTCTCTCTCTCTCTCTCTCTCTGTGTGTACTGGGCTTAAACTCAGGACCTGGGTGCTGTCTCTTAGCTTTTTTGCTCAAGGCTAGTATTCCACCACAACTCCACTTCTAGTGTTTTGCTGTTTAATTGGGGATAAGAGTCTCACAGACTTTCCTGCCTGGGCTGGCTTTGAACTGCAATCTTCAGATCTCAGCTTCCTGAGTAGCTAGGATTACAGGCATGAGCTACTGACAGCCAGTGATAATTTTATCCTTAACCAATTTAGAAAGCAGCAGAACAAGTCGTCACCTCCTGTTTGCAAAGGAGGACTATAGTTTTAATTCACCTCAATGAATAAGATCAAGAACATTTTTTACTATGGATAGGTAGCTTCTGGTATGTGGCACACAGCTGTCCTCTTGACTCTGATCTGATTGTAAGACTGTGCTGAACTTGAAGAGAAAGAGGTTCAGCACCTGTAATCTATGCCAGGAGCAGCCTGGCATCTTCCCCTTGTGTGTGGTGGGGTGGGGAGAGGGAGGCTTTCACTAGATACCTTTGCTCTGACTTTTCCACTGCATTCTTGATCTTCCTCTCACCTGGCAGCTTTCACTGGCCTATCTTTCCCCCATAGTGAGAGAATGTTGGTTCCTTTTCTTAGGTAGCCCCAGCAGGAAGCCATGCATGAAGGGGCGGCTTTCTGCTGGTAATTCATCAAAAAAGAAAGGCAAAGCACTGAAATGTGAGCAATAGATGTGCCGCTATTTTAGTCTCTTTGCAGTACTTGTGCCCAGGAACTTCTTCCTGTCCTGATGTCCCCAGCTTTCCATCTTGCAAAACCTTCCTCCTCTTCCTCCTCCTCTCTCTCTCCCAGCTTTCACCTTTGTTTCTGGGCTTCTCAGCCGCTTCCTGAAAGTTCCTTATTCATTCTGCCAAGGATGTGGGTGCTTACAGTCTTACTCCTGTGTCACAGGGAAATGACCTGAGGGAGATGATTTTCACAAGTTGTGTCTCGATGAGTTTCCTAAAGTAGTAGGCATGGGCTTCCAGAGGTCCTGCCAGCTTGATTTAAAGCCACCAATTGAAATTTCTCATGGGAAAATGACTTGAACACTTCCCTGGACCCATAGATGCCTTTCTCTGTTTCTCTTTGCCTGTGTTCACTGATCTTTGTGTCTGTGATATCAAGCTCTGATGTACATACCTAGAGTCTGAAAGTAATAACATCGTGTGTGTGTGTGTGTGTGTGTGTGTGTGTGTGTGTGTGTGTGTAACTGTTTGGGGGCTTGAACTCAGGGACTAAGCTTGTGGTGCAGGATGACAGATGGAAGGAGTTGACAGCTGCTGAAATGATCCAAGCAAAAGTTCACAGTGGCTTTAACCAAGGTGATAGTGGTGATGTTAGGAGACAGTGAGATTCTGAATGAGTTTTAAAGTGGTTCCCATGCACTGGATTTAAGTATGGGGAATGGTAAAGGTGGGTGATGGAATAGATGAACTTGACATTTGGTGAGTTTGAGGAGATGGTAGGAAGTGTGGGTCTGGCAAAGGAGAGGTGAAGAGCTTGGCTTGAACATGGTAAGATTAAGAAACCTGTCTATTCAGGCAGAGATGCCAATTAAGCAACTAAGTGTCTGAATTTGGAGATCTGGGGAGTGGTAAAGCTTGTAAACAAAGAAAATTGTCTTGTCAGCATATTTAAAGACATAGGTCTGATGAAATCATGAAGGCCAGTGATTTTAGATGAAGAGAGGAGGTCCAACATCATGAGGGCTTCGAGGTGGGAAAGAAGAGCTAGTGAGATGGAGCGAGAACCAGGAAAGAAAGGGAGGCGTCCTGAGGACCAGATGAGAAAGAGAAACTTGACAGAAAGAGGTTGATGACAACTTCCAGCAGGTGTTGACATTGGAATAAAACCTACTGCCGACCTATAGAACAAAAATAGTGTGATACCAGCATCAAAGTAAACAAACAAACAAAAATCCAAAACAGACTCATTGATCAATGGAATTGAATACAAGATTCAGAAATAAGCCTAAGCAACTATAGTCCCTTGATTGTTGACACTGGAATAAAAGAGCCTCTTATTCAAATGGTACTGTGAAAACTGTTTACCAACGTATAGAAATCTGAAACCAAATCCTTATCTCTCACATGGTACAAAAATCAACTCAAAATAGGTCAAAGACTTCAATGAAGACCTGAAAGGTTGAAACTACTAGAGAAAAACACATGAGAAACGCCTCATAATAGAGGCATACTAAATGACTTTCTGAATAAGTGTCTAATCATTCAGGACATAAAAGCAGAAGTTGATAAATAGGATTGTACCAAATTAAAAAAAACCCTCATGCACAGCAAAAGAAGCCATCAATAAAGAGAAGACACAGCCTATAGAATGGGTAAAAATCTTTACCAGATATTCATCCAATAGGATATTAGTATCTAGAATATATAAATAACTCAAAACATTGAACAAAAGGGCAAGTAATCCAATCAGTAAATGGACATTGTAACTGAACAGACACTCTTCAGATGAAATACAATAAACATATGGCCAATAAATATATTTTTAAAAGTTCAATATCCAAAGTGATCAGGGAAATGCAAACCAGACAATAACTAGATTCCTTCTCCCTCTAGTCAGAATGGCTCTCACGAAGGAGATAAACAGCAACAAATGTTAGTAAAGATATGGAGGTTGGAGGATGAGGAACCTTTATTCACTGCCAGTGGAAATGTAAGTTAGTGCAACCACTATGGAAATCTGTATGGCAGTTCTTGAAGAAACTTAAAATTGTACTGCCATGTGATATTAAAATTTATTATTACCATTAAGATATTGTACAGAGGGGCTACCACTTCATAAATCAGGAAATGAATATTTTTTTGGACAATGTCACTCCTTCCTTTACTTTCCCTCAGTTTCTCCCTCCTATCCCTGCCACAAGTTACACAGGTCATTTTCCAAGTGTATACTGAAAACCATGATTGCATTTGTTCACTCTTCCTCCCTTTGTCCCCCACCCCCCCATGACAAAAAATCCCAAAGCAAAACCAACACTAGGGAAGAGTTGTAATATCCAGTTTTCAGACAGCAAAACTGAGGCTTAGAGAGTATAAAATGATTCCTGGAATTTAAATGAGTGAAAACGAGTGGTTGGAGGGCTGCCCGACTCCACAGCTCTTCCTTCTCATTGTAGTTCTCACTGGATGGAATCCATCCATAAACAACAGGCTCATTCTTCATCTGTTCTGTTGCACCAAATAGCATTGTTGAGTGCTGCTCTGATTGTTTATGTTACCCTGGCAAACGATGCTCCCTGGCCAGGTGCCCATTTGCAAGTCTGCTTACCTGCTTACTGTTGTGATATTTTTTAAAACTCTTGGCCTACTCTCTTCAGTCATTGACTTAAAAAAATCTTTCCATCCTAATGCCAACTATGCAAAAAAAAACTTTCTAGTATGCTGCCTTTTCCATAAAGTTTAAAACCACACAAAACTAACTACTTTCAAAGACTTATCGCTGGCAAAACTATCCAGGAAAGGCAGAATGGATGTGAGCATCACACAAGGATCTACCTAAACCTCAGTGTTATAAAGCCATGGCCATTTATTTTCTTGGCTGGTGAGTCTCAGCTCCATCCCACATGCCTTCCATCTTCTTATTTGACCAGCATATTGGTCAAGGCTTGATCTTTCCATGGTACCAGAAAGAACAAAAAGAGAGTGGAATCATGGGAAGATGGTCAAGGCTAGGCTCAGAAGTCACATAGAGTTTCTGCCTCTTTCCCTTGTCCAGAGAAAGACAAAGGGCCAAACCTAAGAGAGTAGGACAACCGTGGGAGGGCTCTGCTCAGTTCCATAGAGAAGGTGTGGATACAGTGAGTGACCACATTGGAGCCAGCAACATTATCTACCACAGGAATGAAACACAAAAGCCAGGGTAGTGTTTACCTCTGGGATGGGAAAGAAGGTTTGAAATTAAAGAGAGCTGTACAAGGGTCTGTAATGAATCATCAATGTGGCTTTAGGTTTTGGGAGACAGAATCTGCTTATGTATCCCAGGCTGAATGAAATCTATGATCCTCCTGCCTCAGCAACCCAAGTGCTGGGATTATAGACATGTATCATCATACCAAGCTCTCAATACAGATCTTATGTAAATTGTTAAGTATATGGCTGTTGATCATTTTCTCTTTGGAAGTTATATTGTAAGTTATATATTCTATGTATAAAACATTGCTTAGGGGTCTTAGAAATATGGCTCAATGATACAGTACTTGCCTAGCAGTCATGAAGCCCTGGCTGCAGTATGTGTGTGAAGATGTTTATATGTGTGTGTGTGTGTGTGTGTGTGTGTGTGTGTGTATAAGTTTAGTTACTAGTTTAGTTATTGTTTAGTTTATTTATTTATTAGTTTATTTATTATTTAGTTTATTATTTAGATAATAATAAAAGTTTTAACATTGAGAGTCTAATTTAGTTACATTCCTTAAATAGTTGCTTCTCTTTACTAATTTCTGATTTTTCTAATTTTGTTTACCCTTACCTGCCCATATAAATAATGGTTTGGTTATCTAACATCTGGCCAGCAATATCATTTACATACATATTTATGATCTTAGCATGCTACTCACACTTAAAAAAACCCCAAATCTCACATAGCCTTCACATCTTAACCAAGTTCATCTTCCTTAGTTCCTTTCAAAGTAAACTCATCTAAAACCACAAATTGTTGTCACGGCAGTTATTAGTCTGGATTGATTAGGTTTGATCTCTGGGTTAATTTCACATGTAATCATATTATAGTTAGTCACACCTAGTGGCTCTATTAATTCAGATGTATTTGCACTTCTTACCTATTAATTACAACCACCTCCACAGACGGATTGGGTCTTGGCTACCAACGAAAAGCAATACCCATATATCAGGGAGAAAATTACTGCTTCCCACATGAGGAGAAAGTGGTTGACTTGGAGAATCTATAAGAATAGTATTAAGGACATCTTTATCCTCTTCCTTCTTGGCAGGTGCATGGCATACCTGCTATGTGAAGAGGCAATATTGAGACCAGGTTTACACAGGCTGACAGAAGTTGCTTGAACCATGACCCAGGAATGAGGCAATGGGAAAGGCACTTAGACAAAATTAATGCAAGATTTATCCATAAATACTAAGAAATAAGTACTTGGTTGAGATTCACTTCACATAATTTACCCATCTCTTTCTTTTGGCTCAAAGAACGTTCACTGAGTCACTACATTTGGGCTTAGGCTGTGTCAAAAGTCTGTTTGTATCTGGACTTAGCTTGATGTAACCACTGCACCCCAAGATTAAACTACCAGTTGTCCAAGTCCTGCTTACGGCCCTGCACAGTATTTAGGGAGCATTGTTTGAGGACATGTAGTATTGCCTTCTATTCTCCAGGGACTCTAGCCTGATTTCTTGTACTTGGTAAGACCGGCAGAACCACGTCTACAGGGCTTCTCACAATGCTGTTTTCAATAAAGTGCAAATTTGTGTGTTATGTTGCCAGCTTATGAAATGAAAATTGCATTGAAATTACTGTGAGACTTTTGTAGAAGGTATGAAAAAAATCTACATTTCTTGGCAGGCCAAGCCCCATGCTAGAAATTTCTCTGGGTTCTAGTTTCAGAAAAAAGATCAGCATCCTCTGAACAATTTAGCATCTCTCATAGAAAATTGGAATCATAGTAGTTATGTTTCCCTGTCTACTCTGGCAACAGGCAAGCTCAGAATTTGTATTTAGAAATATTTATGAATACAGATGGATTTCTAGAAGTTTGATGTGCTTTAATCTATTACAGTATTTTCCTCTTCCTCCCCCTCCCCCTCCCCCTCCTCCTCCTCCTCCTCCTCCTCCTCCTCCTCCTCCTCCTCCTCCTCCTCCTCCTCTTCTTTCTTCTCCTCCTTCTTCTTGTTTATGTGGTTCTGAGGAATCAAACCCAGGGCCTCATGCATGCTAGGCAAGCACTCTACCACTAAGCCACATTCCCAGACCTAGAGTTTGTATTTTTGAAACTGGACTTCAGTAACAGTTTAGAGTGTTAGCATCTGAACATCTGTGTACTGTCTTCTTTATTTCAACTATTTTAATTCTATATTTTAATTTTTGTTAATGGCCTTTGTTTTTTCTGATATTATTTTATTCTATGTTGAATAGTGGACTCAGTCATATAAGTAATAAGCCTCAAAAGACATTGAAGATATTAACCATAAAAATGTGTAGATGTAGAGCTGAGTGCTGGTGGTTCATGCCTGTAATCCTAGCTATGCAGGAGGCTGAGATATAAGGATCATGGTTCAAATCCAACCCAGGCAGGAAAATTGAGAATTTCATCTCCAATTAACTACCCAAAAAGCCAGAAGTGGAGCTGTGACTCACTAAATGATAGAACACTAGACCTTGAATGAAAAAGCTCAGAGACAGTGCCCAGGTTCTGAGTTCAGGCCCCAAGATTGGCACACACACACACACACACACAAAAGTGTGGATGCAAATACAGAGAGATAAATAGTGTGTGAGTGTACAGTCACAGGACAAGCTGCTTGAGATAATCAACTTAAGAAGAGGAGAGGGTTATTCTGGCTTAGGGTTTCAGAGGGTTCAGCCCAAGGTCTTGTGGCCCATTGCTTTAGGTCTGTGGCATATACTCATGGTAGCTGGAAAGCATAAAGAGAGACAAGAAGTGGATAGAATCATAGTATTCTCTTCTAGAGAAGCCTGCCACGGCAATGACTGGACTTCTTGCCACTAAAAACCTCCTTCCTTCCTTCCTCCCTCCCTCCCTCCCTTCCTCCCTTCCTCCCTTCCTGCCCTCCTGCCTTCCCACCTTCCTGCCTTCCCTCCTGTTTTCCTTCTTTCCTCTCTTTATTTCTGTCTTTATTCTTTTTTTCCTTTCTTTCTTTCCCTAGGATTTAAACTCAGATCCTTACACTTGTCAGGAAGGCACTCTTCCACTTGAGCTAAGTTTCCAGTCCTTATTTTCATTTGTTTTTCAGATAAGATCTTCCACTCTTGTCCAAGGCAGCCCTTGGACTGCAATCCTCCTATTTCTGTCACTAGATTAGCTGTAATTACAAGAAGGTGCTACTATACCTGGCTTATTTTTTGAGATAGCGTCTTGCTAACTTGTTCCAGATGGCAATCTGGAACAATCACCAGCTTCTTATCTCCACTTCCCTATGCCAAGCCCTTGGTCCATCTCCTGAAGGTTTTACCACCTCAACCCTTCAGCATTTGGACCTTTGGGAAACATTTATCCAAACTGTAGCTGCCTGCGTGGGTGGGCGTTAGGTTGATTGATGAGCATCTCAATCTTCTTTATTGCGTCTTCCCTTTGAGATTCAATACCTTTTCAACAGGCAGCAGAACCTCTTCCTCTGTCCCTAAAGCTATTTCTCACAGACTGAGGCTGTTGCCCTTTTCAACCCACAACACCAGAGAATCTCAGGCCACTGCCTCAAGAAATTCTCTGTGGCTCTCAGGCCACCTCCTCTAAGTCCCTCATTGGACCTTCACAAATCCTTTCTCTTTGTGACCACTACTTGCAGGTGGATCCCCAAGGTCTTCTCCATCTGCCCTATTATTTAACTCCCATTGCTTAACTTTCTTTTCTTATGTCATACAAGGGGCTTGAGCTCAGGGCCTGAGTGCTGTCGCTTAGCTGTTTTGCTCAAGGCTGGCACTCTACCACTTGATCTACAGCTCTACTTCCAGCTTTTTGGTGGTTAATTGGAGATAAGAATCTTTTTTTTTTTAATCATCAAGGTGAGTATAGAGGGGCTACAGTCACATAAGTCAGGTAATAAGTACATTTCTTGTCAAACTTGTTACCCCTTCCCTCATTTTTCTCCTATGTTCCCTCTTCCTCCAACCTCCCCCCACAAGTTGTACAGATCATTTCCAACATATTGTCTTGTGTATGTTGCTTTGCATTAGTCCCGCCCCTCCCCCCCCTCCGCCCTTGTCCTTTGTCTCACCATTCTGTTATTCCCCTTCCCTTCTCTACTTCAGATAAACATATCTACAATACCATGGGACCAAAATCGAATCCAGTGACAACTGGGGGAAATAGGAATATTTTGAACTTTTCTGTCCAGACTGGTTTCAAACTGGGATCCTCAGATCTCAGCCTTCTGAGTAGTTAGGATTACAGTTGGCTAGCCATGCCCAGCTTGATTTTTTGTTTTGTTTTGTTTTGGCTTGGTTTTCAAGCCCAACCAGATGTCCTTCCACTTCTGGGCAAATCCCGGGATTCCTGGGAAAACAAAAACTAAAAACTATTCACAAGGCATCACCTAGCAGGTTAAGTGCCTGGGTTTGAACCTAGCTCTTGATCATGGTAAAGCTACTTTAATTCTGGCACCTTCAGTGGTTTTGTTGTTTGTTTGCTTTTCGTTTTTTGTGTTTTTTTTTTCTTTTTTTGTAAAATAGGGACTAAATGGGGCTGAGTTTATTGGAGTGATGTGCAATTTAAATGCGCTAATGAATATGAAGTACTCAACTCATCAACTTAATAGTGCCATTTAATAAATGATGAGGACTAAAAGCACGGCTGTTAGTCCTGTTCAGGGCTTACTGCTCTTTCAATGAACTCAAAAAGTTACCCAACTCAGTAAATTAGGAAGATTCTCTGTTGATCTAAGATCTCTTAAAGAGCAGAAAATTTTTCCATTCAGAGACGATAATGACTATAGCAGGTCGTCGGTAGCTCATACCTATAATTCTAGCTACTCAGGAGACAGATCTGTGGATCATACTTCAAAGACAGCCCAGGCAGGAAATTTAGTGAGACTCTCATTTCCAACTAGCTAATAAAAAGCTGGAAATGGAGCTGTGGTTCAAAGTGGTAGAGTGGTAAGCCTTGAGCACAAAAAGGTCGAGGGACAGAGCCCCAGCTCTGAGTTCTACAACAGGGCCAGCACCAAACAAATCAAGCAAGCAAGCAAGCAAACAAAAAAAACCCTTAAAAAATAGAAAAGCCATTCAGGGAAAAGCTAACATAGCTAAACTATTATTCTGTAAATCAAGAACCAATGTCAGCAATTTTCTTAATCACACAAAGCCATCTTGGTATTCTTCAAAACAAAATGTATTTTTTCTTGAGAAAAATTCCGGTAGGTGATCCTGGGCAGGATATTTGAGTCCATGAGTCTTTGTTCCCGATTTTGTAGTAGGATGCCAATGAACTTTGGTTCCTAGAGTTTGGGAATGGATCAAAAAAGCCTTGAGAGTGCCAAGTGTCCTTTAAGCCATTTGTCACAGATCTCTGGTGCGAGTAAATATTTGCTGCATCTGAACTCTTTCCATCCATCTGGGAAACTCTCCAACACCCTGGAATTCCCTGCTCTTCCACCAAGTAGGTCAGAAAAGTAATTTCAAGGATTTGCTTTAGTGTCCATTTTCTCTCTTTTTCCATTGAAACCCCACTTTTAAGGCTGCCAAATTTGCCTCACTGTGGCCTGCTTTCATCCTATCGATCATGACTTCAATCATCTGCATAAGGAAGTCTCCAATCTGTCAACAGGAAAGGAAGGGCTGGGCTTCTAGTCACAGACCAATGTGGGGAGAGGGAGAAAATGGAAGGGAACAAGTCACAGTGTATGTTTAATTAATTTAACATCTGTCATTGCAAGGAAAGGGGGCTCCAAACAGCTCTATGCTTTTATTACCAGTCTGAGCTTATCATTGGTTGGCGAGGAAGCAGGTGCCCCTTCATAAAAGCCTGTTCCTTGGCCTATCTAGCCATCCACCCACCCACCCATCATCCATCCATCCACCATCCACTTAAGCGCTCGTTCATCATGACTCTACCTCAGGGCCCAATATGCACCCATCATAGGATGCTGGACCGAGGCACACTCACTCCCTGTCCTTATGAAGCCTACCGTTCGGGGTCATCCTGCACAGATGATCCTCAGCTCACTTGCTCAGGGCTGTAAGTGCTGTGCCCGGTGCTCAGGGGGTATGGGGGAGGCTTGGGGTTGGCACTGATGCTTGATCTGAGATCTGCGGAGTCTCTGGAGGGGTTGGTGGGAGGAGACAGAGGTGCAAAGGGTGACACGTGCCAAGGCCCTGCAGAAGGAAGAACGTCTTGGAACAGCAAGGGGGGAGGGGGGGCAGGGGGTGCACTCCTGAAGCAGGAAACAAGCTGGAGCCCACGGAAACCAAGCCCTGGGGAGGGGGGGGGTTCTAGTGCGTCAGTGCCCGGGTCTCGCCCCCCTAACTGTCAATGGGGCTGGGAGCCTTCTGAAGGCCCAAACTAAGGACAAGAAGAAGCACTAGGGGTTCCCACACGGTGGGATGAAAAGACAGGTCAACCCCCTCTGCACGATCGCGGGCCTCCTGGTGGGGGCGGGGCGTTCGGAGCCCCGTTTCCAGGCATGCGCGCATCCTCTCTGGCAATGGGCCTGTGTCAGGCTCGGGGTCGTCCCTGCCCGCAACATATGCGCGAAGGAAAAGTGCTAGGGGCGTCAAACCGACGCCTCCCCGCCGGCGCCATCTGCTCGGCCCGCCGAACCCCGCCGCAGCTGCGCGCGCAGCCCTCGGTCCAGGCCCCGGGCCGGCGCCCGCACCCCGATCCCCACACCCAGCCGGAGCTGGCCCGTCCCGGGGCGGCCCGGGGGCGCAGGGGAGCGGTGGAGGCCACAGGGAAGGGGGACCTGCAGAGAGGACCAGCGACTGGAGTCCAACCGTTTTCTCCTGTACTGGAAATCTCCATTCTTTCCCACCTGGGCCTCACCGCGCCTGTGTTCAGAAAAACACAATCGAGACAGATAAACCCGGCTTCTAAGACTTCAAGATCGTAAGTGACTTGCTATTGGGCAAGGTAATTAAGTCCTCCGGGTCTCTATTTTGCCACCTGCGAAATGGGTATAAGCCCTTTCCCCCTTCGGTAGCTAAGATACTTCCATGGGAAACTCGATGGAAGGTGTTTAGCACAAAGTCTGGCACACAGTCAATCCGGACGGCCAGCTGTTAAGTTTTTATTTAAAGCCTGCTTTGGAGGTGGGAGGTGGGAATTAGTGACTACATGTTGGATTGCTGTAGCACCTTAAAATGTCACTTTATCTTCTCTTCCCAACTTGCTCATTTCTTCTGCAAACATGGTTGAAATGACCCAGAGATACAGCTTCCCCCGCTGAGTGGCCAGAACACTGCGGGAGGGGGAGGAGGATGGCGGGGGGGGGGGGGGGGGGGGCGGGGGGGTGGTAGAGCACGGTGGCCTGGATTCTAGCCAGCCTTTCCCGGCCACTAATGAGATCCAGTTTGCAAATGAGTCTAGAAATCTGAGATAACAAAATCCATTTGCAGAATGAGACAAGTAAGTCCACTCAACAACCAGCTAAAAGTGGCTAGTACAAAAACAACAACAAAAAGAAGGTAAGAAGAGAAAGAAAAATAAAGAAGGTAATTTTAAAAAAATTGATCAGATCAGGGAACAGACATGGAATGAAACTTGATACAGGGCAGGCTTCATTCGTGACATTAAAAAATGGATCCGTGCAAGATTTTTAGCTGGTGCAAAAGTAGAGCTTTCCAACATTCTGTCACTTATGGCTGTGTTACTTTAGGTGGTTGAGTTAGTAAATGTTCATTGAGTGATTATTATATCCAGACCCTGTGCTAGGCTCAGAGAGAGTTTCCACCTGTAGAATTTATGAGAAGTAGTGGCCTTTGTTCACAACTGGGACCTCCACCCCAAAGTCTAGCATTCTGCTGTACCTTATGAAAATTTGTGGAAAGAAGACATAGCAGGCAATAAAACAAAGCAAAACAACAATGACAGCTTAAGAGATGTCATCTGGCACCAAAGGTTGCCTGCTATAAATTCCATGGTGCTATGGGCACTAAATATGAGTGCAAGATGATGATAGGATGGAGGGAGAGAAGGGAGAGGAGGAGTTGCCACTTATGCCCCATACCTCCCCCCTTGCTTTGAACAGTGCATGCTTCAGCTAATACGTGGGAACATGTACTCTACCAGACAGTGAACAGACCCAAGCCCCAGATCTCAGTGACTTACACATTCTAGTGGGGTTCAGAGTGCAATTGAGTAGCCCCATACATGAAATGGTGGGTGGAAGAAGAGAAAGGATTAGGAGTGTTGGTGGTGACTACTGATATGTTAGGCCTAAGATTCAAGAGGATTTGTTGGAACCTAATCATATGGTTACAGCAAAGCAAATTACTAACATCTTATTCTAGATAATATGTTCAATTATCCCTAACTTTTTGGAACAATTCTGTTAGGTAATATAGGCAAAAAGAGCCTTTAAAATCCACTTTATCCTATTCAGACTCAGCCAATGATAAATGTTAAGACATTACATCTATATACATCTACTATGTATATTGCTTAAAAGGGATCACAGCACACTGTGTTATAATAATACACCTTGATTAACTATCCCTGAGTAGCTACATATCCTAATCTTATCAAGTGATCCCTAACAATTGGTATTATTTTAATGCCACAATGTACTTCAAAATGTTTGCCCATCCCCTTGTTTATCTCCAGGGTCAAAGAGTCTTAGTTGTCTTCCTGAAGTCTTTGGAAATTGACTCTCAAAGCATCAGAGGAATAGAGAGGTAAGATGATTTTTCTGAGAGGAGGAGGCATTACCTTTTGGAGCCAACTTCTCACAAAACAGGTAGTCTAATACCTTAAATTTGGGGGCCTACTTGCCGTTAAAGTCCAATACACAGTATTATTTTGCACTAAAGTCTTAGTCTATTCAGATTGTTATAACAAAACACCATAGACGGGGTAGTTTGTAGACAAGAACATTTGTTTTTTCACAGTTCTAAATGCTGGAATGTCCAAAATCATGGTCCATCAAATTGAAGGTCTAACAAGGCCCATTTCCCAGTTCAAAGATAGCATCTAATCACTGTGTCCTCACATGGTGGAAAGGTCTGGCTAACATTCTAGGGGCTCTTTTACAAAGAGCCCAAATCCCTGCTCATGAGGGCTTTACCCTCATGACTTCACTATCTACCCAAACCCCTCCACCTCTTAGGACTATTATCTTGGGGCTTAGGATTTAAATATAGAAAAAAATAAAACTCTAAGATTTGTAATTAATTGTTCAAGAGGAGTTTCATCATGACATTTTCATCCATGCATTCAATATATCCATCAATATCACCGCCGCTATCACTCCTCCTTACCTTCTCTACCCACTTCTTAATACAACTCCAAAAGATTTCATTGTTCTCCCCCAACAACAAATCCTCAAAGAAACAACTGCCCAATAAAAAAGTGGGCTAAAGACTTAAAGAGAAACTCCTCTGAAGAGGAAATAAGAATGGCCAATAGACACATGAAGAAATGCTCAACCTCCCTAGCCATAAAAGAAATGCAAATCATATAACCCCTGCTTTCACTGTATTTGATGCCGGTATAATTTGTGGAGGGGAAGGGGAAAAACAAGTCGTTTAAATAAGGATACAGGTGGACCCGTTGCAACAATGAGAAGTACAAGTCGTTATGTCGGAAAACGAACTTTACAACTTTGGTGGGGGGTGGGGATGGGAAGGGATGGGAAGGGGAAACAAAGGAGGAGGCTACAATGCTTGATAAGAAATGTACTCATTATCTTGCCATGTAATTGTAACCCCTCTGTACAGTATTTTCACAATAAAAAATGACAATTAAAAAAGATTTCATTGTTCTATTTTCAAATGTATATAGAAAGTACTTTGACCACATTCACCTTCATTCTTAACCCTTTGCATCAATTTTCCTCCTCCTGCTGATATCCACCCTTCAACAGTGCCAGTTCTTTTTTCTTTTTCATTTTAGTGTGTATCAATTATACCAAGCAGTTTCACCTTGGTACTTCACATTATCCCCTAGTGACTTCTAGACTGCCTTGCGGTCCTTCCACATTCATCTCACAGATGCTGCTGGTGCCTCTCCAGTATCTACCTACAAAGTTTGCAACACAGTCTTTTGCATGAGTGTTGTTGTTCTGTTGAGGAAAGTGGAGATCCCACAGTAGTTACAAGTCCCAGTTCAGGTTTTCTGACTCAGACTTTGCCTCTCCCACTGTCGGTCTTCCAGAAGCCACCACATCTGGGCAGATCAAACTGGAACCTGATGAGAACTACCATAGCTGAAACCCCATTGCAGTGCATCCTGGCCCAAGATGTTCTTGGAAAATAGTTATGGCTCACTTAGCATGGGAAACTTGCAGGCGGGACTCCTAAGCATTTCATAATTCAGGGAAACCTTTTCTGTAGTGTGTTTGTCATGGTTCAATCAGTCTCTCAGGGAACAGACATTGTACTAAGGGGCTCAGTTAAGAAGGGATCCAATGCAGTTGCTACCCTGAAACCAACAACATTGTTAGTCTTCAAGCCATTTGTTGGGAGTGATGCCATTGTGACAGATCTTGCTAATTGGCAGCTATTTGTTAAATGCATACTATGTTCTAGATAATATTTTGCTCTAGGAACTAAGGATACAGTAGTAAAACACATTGCACAGTTTCTCACCCAGAGACCTAAGAGACATCAGCTTTCCTTACTGAATGATTGATTCTCCTTCAGAACCCTCAAGTTCTTATCTGGCAATTTGGCTTCTACTGGAGTCCCTAGAAACCCATTATCTAGATCTATGTAAGTCATGATGCCAGCTGTAGTCTTAATTCCATCCCCTTTCCCAAAAGGAACTTTACTGTCATGATGCTTGGCTTAAGATCATGGACCTGATTCAGACTTGTGAGTTTAGGTCCTGACTGGATCCCCAAACTCACTATTGACCTGTCATCCTTTGGTTTCCTCATTTGTAAAACAAGCTAGTAACAGTTAATACTATCAAGTGTTTACCTTATGTCAGGAACTCTTTCAAATGCTTCTTCTTTTTTCCTCCCTTCCTCATTTTCTTCATTTCTTCTCTCTTTCCTTTCCTTTCCCTCCCATCCACCCTCCTTCCCTCTCTTCCTCTCTCTCTCCTTTCTTCCTTCCCTCCTTCTTTCTTTTCTTCTGGCTTCATACCAAGCACTCTACCACTTGATCCCCCCTCCCCTCCATCTACAGATGGGAAATTGAGAGATATCAAGTAATTGCTATTCTCAAGCAATTTTGAATGAGGTTGTTGAAGGATTTAAATAAGGGGCATATAAAGTACCAAAGGATTATTATAGTGAATAATAATTGTGGGCAGGGTGATAAGTAGCAGAAAGAGGAAGATACTTGGGAGGCCAAGATCAGGATTGTAGTTTCAGGCTAGCTTGGACTAAAAGTTAAGGAGAACTTATTTCAACAAATAAGTTGGGCATAGGTAAGAGGATCTCAGCCCAGGTTGGCCCTAAGCAAAACTCAAGATTCTTATCTGAAAAGCAATGTAAAGCAAAAAGAGATGAGGGTATGGATCAAGTGGTAGAGTGCTTGGTATGAAGCCAGAAGAAAAGAAAGAAGGAGGGAAGGAAGAAAGGAGAGAAAGAAGAAGAGAGGGAAGGAGGGTGGATGAGAGGGAAAGGAAAGGAAAGAGGGAAGAAATGAAGAAAATGAGGAAGGGAGGAAAAAAGGAAGAAGGATAGAAGGAAGAAAGGAAGGGAGGGAAGGAGGGAAGAAGGGAAGGAGGGAAGAAAGATCAACATAATGAGTGATTAATCATCTCAGAATAATGAGATAATTAGAGGTGACATTTTTCATATTTCTTGTACTATGAATATTTTACTATTCAGGAAAAATAATGCTAACACTCCTAAGAGAAAAATAAATTGAGAAGTATCTTTTCTGCCTTAATATTTTCAGAGGCCACTTTCTGTTGTTCCTGGAGATAACTCCATTCTCCTTTGAAAGGTTCTGAGCTTCCAGGGTCACTTGACTTGATGACCCCCATTTCCAGGGGCAAAAGGAGGCCTTCAAGCAACCTGCACTTCTGTGAATCACAGATCCCATTACTCACTTAGCTTCATTATATCTTTAATTATGACCTTTTAGTCTGAGTGGAAAAGCAGTATAATTTTGCTTCAAGAGATATGCCAGGCTTACGCTCTTAACATTTCCAGGTTTCATAGAAATTGCAGGGATCATAGAAATTTAACCTGATAATTACTTCAATATTTCAAGGCACACAGTTTTACTCTCTTAGAATAATTATGGGTTGTTGTTTTTTCTCCCAAATTCTTCTATTTCTCCATTATTACAGGTTCCACTTGTTTCTGTTGTATAACCCTAGAGACAGAATAATGCAGGGCACCCTTACATCCTCTGGCCCATAGTACCTGTTGTTGACATTTATTGTTCCTCTATTTTCTCTTGGTACTATTTTTCTTAGACTATACAATTTATGTGGCCCAGGCAAACATGTATAGGTTATCCAAAATGTATGCAATCACAAGTGTTTCAGATTTTAGATTATAGAGTTTAGAATACTTGCATGTAGATAATGAAATATCTTGGAGGGGACATCGCCAAAATTCACTATGCCTTGCACACAAAATCTGAAGCTAATTTACAGTCTTTTAAAGTAATTGCATCCATGGAACAAAGTCTCATGGGGTATGATTTTGCACTGTGGCATCATAATAATCCTGAGCAAGTTTCAGAGCTTGAACAAATTTGGGTTTGGGTTTTGGAACAATGTGGATTTTCGCTTAGGGATGTGCATCTTATATTTTGTTCACTCTACCCACAACTCCTGAAATGGAACTGAATAAATGGGAGCCATGTAATAAACATTTTTATGTGAATAACTGGGTCGATATATTGCGAACAAGATGGCTACTTGCATTTTGTAGTCTAAAGCCACCTTGATGTCATCGAACTCCTACTGTGTACCCATTCTGGAAAGGCAGGGCAGGTCTCTAGAGTTGCCACAGTGAAACTGCTGGGGTCAGAGATATTTTAGAATTCAGAATTTCCATGTTTTCTAACTTTTGTAACCCCTCAGCAAGTGGGGCATTACCCCATGATCTAAAACTTTAGCGAAACAAGTACCTATTAAAAAAAACCCTCAAAACAATTCAGGTGACTTTTGCAGCTGAATATTCAGATTAACATGAGTTCTGCTGTCACATGAGTTCTAACGTTGGGTTCCCAGAGTCTTTTGGAGTTTGGAACTGCAGAAAAGGAGCTACAGCCTAAATTACCCAGTACTTAAACGTATAAGCTGCCTAGCTGAGCTTGCTTCATCCAGGTCTGCCATTTATTGGCTGCAAATTATTTACACTCTTTGTCTGCAGTATTTTTCATCTCTCAGTTAGAATAACATACACGGTAATTAGGAGAATGCCAAAGCATTGTAGCCAACATGTGACCCATACGAAGTCCCCAGTGAACATGAGCTATTAACATATTACACCATTTTCTGATGCAGATGAACAACTTGTGAGGCAGGTATGTTTTGGGTCATTTGACAGATGAGCAAACAGAAAGCAGGTGAAGAATTGGCCCAAAGTTACATAATGGGGTGAAGATAGGGCAAGGATTTCAAACAGGGCAAGGATTTTAAACTGCGCTATATTGTTTTGTCTATAATACCAGCTCTCCTAAAGTATTGCTGCGTCCATTCAAGGTTCCATTGATAAGCTATTATTCTCTGCTTTCTCCCTTTCAACAGAAGTTGTGTGTGTGTGTGTGTGTGTGTGTGTGTGTGTGTGTGTGTGTGTGTGTATGTGCGCATGTGTGTTTGAACTCAGGACTTGAGTGATGGTCTTTAGCTTTTTCGCTCATGGGTGGCATTCTCACACTTGAGATACAGCTCTATTTCTGGTTTATCTCATTGGAGATACGTCTTATGGGCTTTCCTGCAATCATTATATCTCAGCCACCTGCGTAGTGCTAAAATGACAGGCATGAGCCACCTGGTATGAAAGCTTTAGAAACAGGAGGAAAAATAGTTTGATGTACATTGTATAAGCAGGTCCTACTCTCTCCTTTTTTTTTTTAAATCTTTTTGTTGAAAAGCAAGAAGTGAAAGAATTTGGCATCATCTCCATCATGTCGATTCTTCTGGGTTTCTCAAATGTTATGATCCCTGGAAAGCCAAGATTCATGCTTACCTCCACTCTTCATTAAGGCGGCCGTGGCCATGAGGTGGGAAAGGCAGGCTGCTGGTGCAGTGGGTGGGCGTGCTGAATAACACGCGAACCACAGCTGTGGCTGCCCTTGTCAGAGTGCCAGCCTGCCTTACCCAGTCTGTTCTTGCCTGCTACCTGGCCCTTGCCCATCTGCTACAGAATTCATAAAATGCTGAAGATCACAAACATCTGAACCTATTACAGGTAACATACTTTAATTGCATTCAGATTGTAGGCTTGGCTTCACCCAAGCCCAGTCTGTAATGCTTCAAGACTCAAATTCTCCTTACAAAAGAGTCACTAATTTTTCTAGATAGTTCTGTCATTTGGGGTGTGCCTGAGGAATGAAGCTGTTTTTCTATAGGCTCTTTTTATGTGTTCAATTACCTGGCAAGGGTATCCCCAGCTGCAAAGAAAAGAAAAAGGTTAGGGGCAGAAGGAGAGTGTGCTAATGTAACACCTTCTCCTACGGGTCTCCCACTGTTGTATATTGAGCTGCCCTTTGCTTTCTTCAACAGTGAATTGCTCATCGAAATGACCTTTACCTTGTCCTGGTTTATTTGTTCTTGGGTTGGCTTATATCATGCAAATACTAACCACTCTTCCAAAGATATTAAAGAATGAACCTTCTACAAGTCTTCAGAGTGCTGTTCTCAAGTTTCCTGTTGGGGTTCTAGGCAGAGCCTGTGGGGATGGCAGCACCCTGAGACAGGCTGTAGCGCAGATCGATACTGTGCAAAGTCAGTGACCAGCACATCCAGCCTCTGGTCAGGCTACTCTCGCTTCTTCTATTTCTACCGAACTTGCAAATAAATGACTAAAAGATACACACGAAGGTCCAGGTGAGCCAAGTTAGTGCCCAAGGAAAAAAGATTTTGACATTGTGTCCACTATGGGATTTTGGCCTAATGTATTGATTTTTTAGATGTTGGTATGTCAAAGCTGATTTATATTGATCCCCAGGGTTCTCAGTTTTTAAGTGCATTACCTTATAGTGTTTACCCGATCACAGCCCCAGCACACATCCACTGCAGAGTGAGGAAGCTGAGTCATTTAGGTACCAAATCCTGTCCTCATTGGTTGGTGGGTGCCCAGGCAGTATTAATGGACTCCATGGTATTTCCAGCCTGACTATAGTACAGGTTAGGTAGGCATCAGCAGCATTACCCATGACATCTATCTGTGTGTCTGCACCTGAATTCTTTTTTCAGTGAGACCAAGAACCTAGTAGTTGCCTCCTTTGACATAGGCAAAGTATTCTGAGCAGTCTTATGACTCATAAACTTGAATTCCTTGCTTTCATTCCATGAACACCGTAAGGAGTGACTGTCTGTGCCTCTCAGTAGCAGCGGCCTTGTCTTGTCACCTAATCTGCAGTTCTGCCCAGTTCCTGGCAAGGGAAGATGGCTTGTCAAACTGAGTCAATACTAAAGAACAAAGAGCTGAGACCATTTATGGCACCAGAAGGATCATTTATGAAAAGGACTGGAGTGGGCTATGAACAGTTTTACCACCCACTTATTGGCCTACATCCAATGCCTGATAAAATACCTCAAAGGTTTAACAGTCCCATGACATCAATGCCATTCTCCCTGCTGTACAGAAAAAGATAGTGAAGTTTAGAAAGATGAAGGATCCTGACCAGTGTCAGGACTAAGGCCAAAACAAAGTCTGCCATGTTTCCAATTCCCTGTTCCTACACCATATGCCATATGTGGAGCTGAAGCCCATACCTGGTCATCACGATCTATAGATTGGCTAAGTTTTTCCAAAAAAGCTATTGGCCAGCCTTCTCTCCCCTTTTCCAGATGAGAAGCAGAATCCCAGAAGTCCTGGAGAGGAAGCAGGTGGGAGGCATCGTGACAGAGACTAGAAAAAGATATGAGAGGACCAAGAGATGGAAAAGAGGACCTAAGAGTGTATTTAAGAAACCGGTACTGGGGAGGGAAGGGATGGTAGGGGAAAAACAAAGGATAAGAAATGGACTCATTACCTTATTCATGTAACTGTAACCCTTCTGTATAGTATCTTTACAATAAAAATATATATTAAAAAAAAGAAGCCAGTAGCCATGTGCAATTCATTTTGGTTTATTTGGAAGGTATATACTTGATCATCAAACTCAGTGGGGACTGAAGCATGTAAGACAATGGGTTGTCAGAGGCAGGTAAATTGAGCTGTGTGGAAGTTTCCAGGCAAAGTCTAGCTAGCCTCCTAGTGAGGATGGGGGTCAGGGCCTCCGATCCTTTCAGATTTTGTGTTATCTCCAAATCTCCGACTCCAGTTCATCTTGGAGACAGTCTCCTGGCTTTGCTCACCCAGAAACACACTCCCTTTCTGACATGAATCCTTCATCAATCCCTACTCCCCACCCCCATCTTAATTATTTGCAATGATCCACAATAGACACACAAACATTTCTATAGCTTGATACCCTCCCTACCCCAGATTGGGCAAATCTGAAATTATTCACATTTTTCTCCCAGAGTTTTCATAAAGCATGTTGCTGATGAAATGGCTTCCAAATGCCTTCAGCATTTTATGCTAGGGATTCTGCCCTTCCCCTTTAATGTGTGTGCCTTCATGCCTCAGCTACGCTGAGCTTGCTCCTTTCCTGTTTATGTTTATTTTGGAGGCAAAATGTGTTTACAAAATCAGTTAAAAAGTGTTAATGATCAGTTTCCAGAATACTAATGTGAATTTAAATTACTTTCACATGAATCAAGACAAATTAAAAAAGTCCCATTTGATTGTAAACTGTTTTAAATTCATGTTATAAGTAGTGCAGCAAATCTGATACTTTTTTTTGAAAGCAATTGAAAATAACCATGAAGAATGTCAAAATAAGAAGGCTCATCCAAGGTGGGAAAAGGTTGATTTTGGTGCATTCATCTGGGAGAAAGTAAGTAGGTGATCTATGCCCTTACTTCCATAACCAAAAATGGTGCCTGTAATCAGCAAAATTAAGATTGAGCCGGACACACACATGATTTTTCTTTGTTTCATTTATATCTGTGTCTAGAACAAGCTGGGCATATTGAAAGCATTTCAAGAATATTTGCAAACTAAATGATGAAGAACATGAATTGGCATGACAAATATAATTCAAGATTTTGTTTACCTGGATCCAGTACGTAAAGTTCCAATGTTTATGGCAAAATAGAAAAATGAGAAAAATGAGAGCCATAACACAGAGCAACTGCCAATTTCCATGACGCCTTCCCGTGTTTTCCTGTTCTTATGTTGGTGACTGATTGAAGGTGTTCCTGCCATTTGTGGTTACTGAGGGTCTAGCTAACTCAGGTACTATGTCCACCTGAATTTACCTGGGTGCATACAGGCTCTACCTCTCACCTATAATGAAGATAGTGACCCTGATGGTGACTTTTCCTCTTCCAGGCTATGGAAGGTGTCATCTTCTGGTTCCATTCATCAAAAAGATCAGTCATTTTCCAGGATTTTCCAGGACTCTGGAGAGGACAAAATAAGACTCAAATTGAAGGACTAAAAATAAATAAAGGAATGGGTTGGCCTACTAGATGGGTTTTGTTTCATGCGAGTCTTCAAGTGTTATCTCATAGAAGGTTAAAACTACTTATTGACCAAGCTAGTCTGATTCCAGATCCAGTACCCCAAGGGAATTAATGCATGCTGGGGTACAAGCTGTGCCTCTGTTGGAAATGATTCAACTCTAGATCATTTTGAAAATGTTCCCCGTGTCTCTGTTCTGGAACATGGCTATAGCAGGAGCTTGGATCCAGCTCAGAGGGACATGTACACTGATGTTGTATAGTGAGTGTTCCAGAGTCCCGCCTTCAAGGTGGTGGGGACCTCTTGGAAACTTGGAGAGGCCGTGTCTGTCCCTTCAAGAAGCAGGAAATTGATTCAGAGAAAGTCGAGAGTCGGTAAAGACAAATGGGAACTAAGGAGCCCTGGGGACTAGGGAGCTCTTTCTAGCACTCCTTGTATCCTTCCCCTCTGTACCATCCCAAAAGGAAAGGCCCAACGGGATGCCAAACAGACCTAAAACCTCACTCCTTAACCCACCAAAGACAGAGCAATACAGATGATGTCTCCAACATACCTGATTGGCTGCGGTCTGATCTCTGTGAGCCCCAAGATTCTCCAGTCTGAGCAGTCTAGTTTTCTTCACCTATGGAAGTACAGTCAGAAGACTTACCTGCCAAGAATTAGAATTAATGCTTAGAAAGCAAATGGTGGCTATGACTTTCTATTCTCTGGTCTACATACAACTTTAGAGAACTTACTTACATCGAGAGTTTACATCTAATGGGGAGAGACTGAAGTTTGAAATAAAATCTGCCCTTCATTAGATAAGATATATGCTTTAGAGAAAAATAAAGCAGAAAAAAATACCCAATCATGCTCAGGAGTTTGAGAGAAGTCCTGTTTGTGGGCTAAGAATAACAACGCCTTTCTCAGACTGTCTTTTTCCACTTTGACAAAGAGATTTTGCTTTCAAAGAAATATAAATAGAAAGGGGGAACAGAACCAGGAGACACTAAAATGATGCGATCTTGTAGAGAAAGCTGAAGGCAGGTAGGGGTTATCATTTCATAGAACTTGGTATCCTGAGTTTTAGGCAGAGATGGAAAGATTGCAGTTGGGGACCATCTGAGGGAAAAAGGAAGTAAGGCCTTAACTTACAAAAAATTAGTTGTAGTGATTAATTCCTATAATCTCAGATACTTGGGAGGAGAAGATAAGAGGATAAAGATCTGAGGCCCCGTACGGAAAAAGTATCTCACCTTATCTGGAAAATAACGGAAGTAAAAAAGACTGGGGGTAGAAGGCAAGTGATAGAATGCCTGCCTAGAAAATCTGAGTTTAAACCTGGAGAGAAATCTTGGTCAAGTTGCTGCACTTTTCTTAGATCTGTTTCCTTCACTGTGAGTGAGAGGCAAGAATCCCCATGGCAGGCGCAGGAACTGGAGAGACTTTCCAGGCTTTTGAGATTTTCAGATTAAAAGCTGCTGTACTGGGAAGCAAAACTAGAGAAGATAGAAAATGCTCCTCTCTCCCTCCCTGTCCCTGTCCTTGTCCCTGTCTCTGTCCCTGTCCCTCTCCCTCCCCCCCCTTCTGTCTGTCTGTCTGTCTGTCTGTCTCTGTCTGTCTGTCTGTCTGTCTGTCTGTCTCTCTCTCTCTCTCTCTCTGTGTGTCTCTCTCTCTCTGTCCCTCTCCCTCTCTTTCTCTTCCTATGTATGTATGAGCACATGGACATCCATCCTGAACTTGTCAGAGGTTTAAAGTGCTGTTCTTGAGAGTGAAAGTTATTCCAAGGCAGAAGGAACAGACTTGTGCTGGGAAGGTCCACTGGCATCTTTTCCATTAGGAATGCCTGCCCTGCCCTGTCTGAACTACCCAGGCTCTCTGAGGGACCATGGACTGGCAGAGTGATGCATGAATGCTAAGTCCCATGCTGTATATATTTATTGTGCCATGTAAATAATAAAGGCTAACAGCTCACTTCCCCCCTTACCATGTCTCCATCCATTTCCTCATCATTTCTGGGACTTTTTATCATCCGTCGGATTGTGTTGCTGACTTTTATTGCTGGTTGCTCATGCAGAGTGAGAAATCACTGTTGTCTTCTAAATAGCATCGTTTTTCTCTCATTGGAAAGTTATTTCAATGAAATCTAAATTTCCAACAATCAGGAACTATTTAAATAAATCATCTCCCATGCATCTGATGAAATTACACAAGCATTAAGAGTCATGATTTTGAAAGCTAGTCAACAATATCGGGGAATAAGTTCCTATCGAAATGGTAAATGAAGAAGCAATGTGCAAAAATCACAGATCCAGCACGATCTGATTTTGCCGGTGATTTCTGATGCAGATTTATGTGTGCACATTAGAAGAGGTGGTAAGGGAAGACGCAATGTTCATTTCTGAGTGGAGCGATGGTGGGTGACTTTTATTTCCTGTTCTTTTCCCCCACCAAATTGTCCTTCAAATATTTGAAATGCCTTTCAAAGTGTATCCTTCTGTGGTCTGCAATATAGACTAACTTAAAATTTCATATTTAAATGAAATGATCATCAATTGATTTTGAACTGTCATCTCTTTGTTGAGCAATGCAACACCAACAGTATGCCTGCCTGTTCAGTTGCCATATGGGGCGAAATGAGAGGTAGATGGGGCTGGCAGAGTCTACTGTATCAGTGTGATGAGGCTCTCTCTTCTTGGGGGCTGCTTCTTCAGTCTCTTTGTTTTATTTTGCTTCACCCTCCCATAAACATGAAACATTCTAATCACATAGATTTCTCAGCCCCAGGTAGATAGATGAAGTGTATTTTCTGATTTCAGAGTTGCATCTACCTCTGAAATTATCCCCAGGAAAGCACTATCACTCACAGAAACAGTCGCTAGGGAGGAGGGGACCATCTTATTTAGCTAATTTTTTTTTTTTTAACAAATCTCAAATGTTACCCACATCTCCTGAAGCTGGGAGGAAGGATAATCAAGTCAAGCTCCATTGACCAGGAGAATAGTGAACGGTAGAAAACGAGTTCTCAGGACTCCACAGGGCCACGGCTCCATTTACATAACATGTTCATTATTCAGATGTTCAGCCTGCTACAGGGCCATTGCCCTGCTTCTGAGGAACTTGTGTCCTTCCTCGTCAGTATCCCATGTGTCTGTGTCCGGCTGCATACATGAGCAGTTCTGAACACCTCTGCTGCGGATCTTTATAGCAGCATTGAGGGACATAGGCCGTTGACTGTTGGCATTCTTGGATAGAGGAGGAGACAAAAGGTTTCAAGAATAGCGATGCTTGCTCAGAGTATGCAGCTAATAGGGCAAAGCTGATTGGCTTTCACTTAAGCCTTTCTCACTCCAAGGCCACTGCTACGTCTAAAACCTGAAAACATCCCGGGTGCCTAACATACTGTTTATCTTTAGAAGGTGTGATGAATCTGACCAACTAGCCAATGTGAACATAGATTTTTTTTTTTTTTTTGGGGTCCGGTCGTGGGCCTGAACTCTGGGCCTGGGCGCTGTCCCTCAGCTCTTCAGCTCAAGGCTAGCGTTCTACCACTTGAGCCACAGTGCCACTTCCGGCTTTTTTCTTTTTTTGCTTATGTGGTGCTGAGGAACCGAACCCAGGGCCTCAAGCATGCAAGGCAAGCGCTCTACCACTGAGCCACCTTCCCAGCCCCTGAACATGGATTTTAAAACAGGTAACAAACAAAAATAACCATTGTAATTACAAAAAGATGAACTATCCATAGAATTTTGGACAGTTTACTAGGAGTGGTACCCAAGTTTTTGTGCTATCAAGATTAGACAAAGTTCAGTTGAAAGAGGAAAAGAAAATAAAAAATAAGAAAAAACCTCAAAGGAACAAAATGGGAACTTTAAGATCAAGCATTTACTAAGCACTACGTATTGATCTGAATATTTATGTGTCTTAATTCATTTCATGCTTACAATAATCTTTTGAGGATATATTACTCCATTTTATAGATAAAGAAATTGAATAGCACAATCACTTAGCTAGGACTAAAAAGATAGAATAGGTTTTTATCCCTAGCACAGAAAAAAAGAGGGAGGAGGGGAGAGGGGGGGGAAGGAGAAAGAAAGAGAGAGAGAGAGAGAACCAAAAGAAACAATCATAAAGGCAGAAAGAACTGAATTTAAAGCCCAGGCCAGCTACTTTTTAATCTCTGTGCTTTAGGCAATACACTTGAGCTCTCATTTCCTAAATAAGGAATGTTTATAATGCCTAGCTATCAGCATGCTCTAAGAGACTTAGAAAACTAATTCAGGTAAAATTCCTACTACCACATCAAGCTCCCAGGACACACTTGATAAATTGTTATTTATTTTGTTCTCCTCTTCTTCCACCCATCCTGTTTTAACCTCTCATTAATTTCTTTGCCTATTCTTTAAGAGGTTCTAAAAGAGGTAGGGAGAGAGGGACAGGCTCATTAATATGTTCACCAAATGTCTAAGTGCTAAGCACTGTTTTGGATGCTGGGGACAGAACCAACGTAGGGCCATGTGGATACACATAATGGAGCAGGGCAGTTCTTGGTGAGAATATGGATGAAGATGCTCTCTTTGCTCTTTGACTTTTCTTGGTCTTACTCATCTACCTCCTATTTGAGTTCATGACCCTGCCCAAGGTGGCATCATTTCGAGTGTTCAGGGGCTCTGTCAGTGCTATTAGGACTTCATTTCTTGAGGCACTTCACTTGTGCAGCTCAGTTCCATGAAAGCTAATGTGCTGAGGATGCTGGAAAAGGAGGGAGCCCCAGAGAACAAAGCCAAGGCTGTTTTCAAAGGCATAGCAATGTAGAGCTTGTCAGCGGCTATTTGATTAGTTTGTTCACAAGTCACTCATCCAGCCATCCAGCATACATTTACTGGAGGTGTATGCTAATGAGTGAAACATCGGCC